>NC_081417.1:92243435-92543435 GCF_949786415.1 Peromyscus eremicus
GTAACCTCTTTTAAATGATTGGTCAGAGTAGGTCAAGAGACTTGTAAAGCAATATAGACCATTGATAAAGGCCTTAGTTGCTCTCAGAGGTTGAAGGTAAGCCCATATTGCTGAAAATCCCACACACTCGGGACATGAGACTTAGGTTATTGGAACTGGATCTGATGTGAAAGCCTCTTTCTGTCATCTGTCTTTCATGGTACCAGAAAATACTGTGCAAACTTTGAGGGAGGGGATCAGTTAATAGTCCTATCCAGCAGCAATGAACCATGGCAATGATCAGCATGCATGACATCCATAAAAATACAAGAAGTTACACTCACACATGAGTGGTAACCAACAGCTATCTAATTGGACTTCAGGTCCAATCAATACGGAAATCATGCCTGGTAGAGAAACCTAGCCAATTTTCTGGGACTAGAGAAGTCACAGACCTTAGGAAATATCCTACTGCTACCACTTTTGTAGAGTAAAATAATTCCTCATTGCATTCTAAATGTTATCCATATATGGACAGGAAAGTGTAGCTCCCAGCCCTGATCATAAAAACCTCTCTTTACAGCAAATGGAGACCATCATAGAAAACCTCAACTGGGCACAACAGAGAGCAAGAGATAGTTTGTGGCCCAGATCCAATGGATACATTTACATCACAGTTCCTGCATCTGTGGCTCAGGGAACATTTCAGAAGAGGGGCCAGACTGCTTGTAAGAGGCAGAATACCAGGAAGTCTTCTGAGAAACAAGAGCTCCCAGACATGGCTGAATAAACAAGCTAGGAAGTATGCCAATATCAAGAGACATGCTAAACACCGAAGGGGTTCCATCCCTAAACAAAACAACTACAGGTAAATAATGACTACTGGAAGAGAGAGAATTAGCCTCTCCCAGGGATGAACCCCATTATTGTTTGTCCAGTAGAAAGTGGTCAGCCCTGAAACCATATATCACAAACAACAAAAATGGAATTGTCAGGTGGTATTCATGTATTTGTACATACATATCTGTGTGTAACAATAATAATAAAAGGAAAAGTGACTGTCAATTGGGGGATGGTATGGGAGGAATTATAGGGAGGAGATCCGGTAGGGGCTAGAGGCAGGAAAGGTAAGGGAGTAAGTTTTGTAATTCTATTTTAGTCAAAAGTGTATGGAATTTTTTAAAAATTAAATTAAAAAGGCTGAATATTTGGTCTGATCCATAAAAGACAAAATGTTAAAGAAGAACCTCCAAAAAGCTCTGAGAATATTTCACACAAGGCATGGAAGATATAACAAAATCTCCTTAAGTAAAACCGTTATCACCACTTCTTAGCCCATGTTACAAGTCTGGCATGCATTACTATTAGGTGGAGAGCTGAAGAGCAGAAGGGCACTCTCAATTACTATTAGCTGCCACAACACTGCAGATGCATGAAGCTCACCAAATCTATGAAAATGCATTGTGCACTAGGCAAACAACAAAAGCATTTTCACTGAAGGGAAGGACTCAGGAAGACAGTGAACTTACTTATTAAAGCCCTTTCCATGGGTCTGACTCCTGCCACAATGTGCACTCTTAGCAGGATAAACAAAAACTAACAACAGGAGTCTCAAGAGGAAGCCTGAACTTTGACATCAATAATTTACACTTCCTCTCCCCTTGACTGACACCTGTGGAGATGTCTCTGTGGACATTCAAGGAGAGTGTTGCCCTCCTCATAGGAACCAAATAGGGAAGCTCTTCCCTATTAAAACATTGGACCAAACATCACATTTGGGAAACTACAGTGGGAGAGAGTTGCCTGTGTCAGTTGCAGTAAATGTCAGTGCTTTCTAAGACTGAATACAGATTTTCTTACCACAGTTCAAGTCCTGGAAGCAGTCATACTTTGACTTAGACCTACTGTTTTGTTGGCTGGTTGATTCTGAGACGTTTTTTGATAGGGAGGTTTTAATGTTTCTTTTAGCATTTGTGTTTTTAGGAGCCAGTACTTTTACTCACAGGTGTTTAAAGCCATATTCTGAAGAATTGAGATACTGATCCCAATAGCAGGAATTCAAGTCATTCAGTTACAATATTTGACACGTTTAAGTTTTATGTAAAGGAGAGTCTGCCTTAAGAAAGTGTACCTCTTTTGGGTGCAACAAAAAAAGCTCTATTTCCACATTGGCTATTATAGCTCTCTGTAAGTTTCACTCAAATTTAACTTCCTATTTATGATTTAACTGTCAGTTCTGAAAGATAAATATAAGGACATAAATGAGAATTTGAAATCCAGAAGAATAAGCCTCCTTGGTAAGCTGTACTGTATAACTTGAATGAGATTCTCATCATGCAGTTGCTCAAAAAAAAAAAAAAGTGTGTGTGCATACATATGAACAAACAGACATGTAATTACATACAGAAAATATGCATGACCATGTGTATATACACATAAACACAGTTATATAGAGAAGAGAAAATGCCAGAAGATCCCCATTGTCTACCCAATAATTCACTTTCTTCAGCCTAAAACTAATGAGTCCCCAGATTTCTAGGTAGCTGCAACATGCTACCTAGAAATAAATTATCAACATATATAAGAAATAAGGCTAGGAGAGGGCTGGGTGTAGGGATAAAAGGCAGGGAGGAAGAAATTTCTTGATTCAGACAATTGTCTTGAGGCAAACTACCTTTGAGAGTATTCATATCGACCCCATAAGCCTTTTCTTTCTGCCTGCCTCTAGAGGGACTTATGTCTAGACTATCCACAGACTAGGCTGTAAGTGACTCAATGTCACCTCAGAGTCCAAGTCATAAGAGGATGCAGTTTCCGTCCCTCTTTTTCTGGCAGTCACCTCTCTTTCCCCCTTTTTGTACCTGCCAAAACCTGAGTTGTAAGTGTCTTGAGAAAATAATTAAGAATTTTATTTACTATAAAGTAACTCTGATGAAAAGAGCTTGTGGAAATGCCACCCATGTAGAAAGATATTAATGGAGTCAAAACTGTGGCAATCCCAGTGCTCAAAACAGCCCAATATTAACAAAGTAAAATGTGGAAGGGTAAAGCTTCAGGTGATTCCAGACAGCCTCAGTAGCATCTTCTTGCTGTAGACCAAGAGACAGTGGAGTAGAGAAGACTTTTCCATTGTGAACCATCTTTCATTCTTGACCTGGTCACTTTATTTGTGTAATGTGTCTTACATCTACAGTAGCTAGAAGATTCCCTCTAAGCTAAGTGTCACAAACCAAGTTCTTTACAAAATTAAACCTTCACCCCATGCCAAGTCTGTGCCTGTGCGTTTCCATTTCTCTTCACAGCCATTGGTAGCTATCCTTGCTTTGCAAATGAGGACTGAGAGACTTAAGACTGTTAGTAAAGACCCAATGTCACACAGTCAAGAAGTAAACCAAAATGAGAAGCCAGAAAAAAATAATAATGAAGCTCCCCACAAGAACTCTTGAATCAGTAAAACTACTGTTATTCCTTCACTCTCACAAGTAACAAGCTGAGGCTGAGCCATACAATCTATAGACTAATTGTAAGTTTTAGTTTTTTCTAAGTGTGTTAAAGCAAAATAATATAAGAATGGGGAGCTCTGGAAAAGTTGATAAATAGAAAATGTATTTAAGAAGAAGATATATCTTCAGAACAATATTAAAAGTGCCTGCTGTGTTTTGATTTTAAGGGTTACAAATTATACTTTGAGAAGAGTGCCCCATGAATTATAATTACATTCATTATTTTATAATAGATGTTTTCATTCAAAGAATTTTACTGCTCTCCATGGGTATATGATTAATATACATGTCCTCAGACAATATTAATAAACTTCACCATGCTAAAGACAGAGAAAAACAGATCAGCTTTCTTCCCTTCAAGTTTGTTTGGAGTAAACTTCTGTACCTTTAATGGTGCTCTTCTGGGAAAGGGCCACCCTTGCATCAGGAGCTGAATGTCAGGATGTCCTCTGTCCTCACAGTTTCAAGGGCAAAAGCATCACATTGTTAGTCTGATGGACTGAGCTTCTAAAAAGCCATCCTTATATTCCAAGCCTTCAGGAGAAAGCTTTTTTTTGGCAGTGAATGAAAACAAAGGCAAAAGATGAAAGGAACCGTGTTCCAAAGAAAACAAAAAGGGCTGAATAAAAAGGTGTACAAATGTAGAAAGCAGGGGAAAAAAGGTTCATTATATTTGGAGGGAGACTAGGGACATAGGAAGACCCAATGATCCAACAGTTTTCTGTTACTAATTTAGTAAAATTTGGGGGGAGGGTGGAGAAACACCTTTGAAAGTTCTCTGAAGAAAACTGACAGATAGGAACTGAAAATCCATTCAGTCATACTGTTGCCACTTTGTCCGGGTTCCAGAATGCCCCTGGGCAATCTTTGCATGTAAAACAGACAGGGTATAATGTGTCTCTATCAAGGCAGCAGACACATCAGAAACAACTGGAAACCAGCCAACGTTTTAGATTAAAATGATATCAATCCACTAGAGGGTCTAAAATAGCCATAAATGGATTATTTACAAACTGACTAGAGGAATGTCTAAATAACACCACTATAGAACAGAGGTACCAATGAATGTCGTTCAATGGCATGGCTACCCAGTCAACATATAAGAGCTACTAGTCAACATATAAGAGCCAAAGACTATCATATCTTCATCTTTAGACAGAAATCACTGCCTATACAATACCCAGTACCAGAATATATGGTATACTTTGTGGTTGTCTTCTTTCAATAAAACGTCAAGAGAGCACCATGTTCATATATATTTTTAAAAGTCCTTTTTGAAAAAGACTGCCAGATTAGACTATTTTTTCCTAAATTCTAGTTTTAGTTGTCTTTAGCAGCTCATTTTGGAAAACATCTGTCCAGTCTGGCTCTTGGGGAAATGTTCAAAAACAAGTACTCTCATTTGAATGCAGAGGGACTCTCCTATGGGAAACATTGTCCTTTGAAAGCAAGCAAAACTATCAAAACATCTATAATCCTTGAACTTCATCAAGTTCAGTACACAGTGATATGACCCAATTTCATACTTAATAAAACAAAAAGATCGGGAGAAAGACAGAACAGCAACACAAACTTGTCTGTTTCACTAATCCCTTTGAGGCAGCATGCTGCTTTCAAACTAAGAACCATTCAGTAACCACTCAGTTTTGAGATAGCAAACAAGTATGTAGAGATATGTTTATGACTGGACCTAGTCAACCTAGAAGCTAAAGTATCTGTCCTTAAGATATTCAGAAAACCAGAATGTTAGGTACTGTGTGTAGGTAGTGTTTGAAACACAAATTTGTGTCCAAACCACAAAATCACCTCTTGTAGAACTAAAATACACTCTATGAGAAGGAATCCAATACATTAGTAAACACTTACTGTAGGATAAGCATCTTCTATACATCAGCCTCTTAGATATGTATAGCAATCCCATAAATCAGGGACCAGTTGAGTATAATGGTAAAAAAAAAAAATCAGAATTAAAAAAGTCAAAAAGATTTCTATGGACCTGAAAAACCCAGGATAAGATGCAGTAATTTTGACTATCCAGCATCCTGAAGCGAAAATGACAAAATGTTCTCTGAAATGTACTGCATCTTTCTATTAAAAAGAAAGCCAAACTACATTTTAATGACACAAGTGATACCTGACTACAGCATAGGCTGACACTGAAAGCTAGCTCTGAGCAGTAATAAGCACTCTGTGAAGACAGAGAACCAAAGACAAGTGGACTAACTAGATTAAAATTTTAAAACTCTAACTTCTCTACAAAGAAAATGGGAGAGAAAGGCCTATGTAGGATTCATACCCCACTCCCATGACTGAAAAAAAAGGCCATTAAATTTCTCATGGGAGAACTAGAATACCATTGCAAATAACAAAGGGCATTGAGTATTTCTAAATGTAGTCAGGTAGACACTATAATACAATATTTCAAACATATTGCCTGTAAAATCAAATTCTACCCTTGGATTTCACAGGTTTGGGAAAATATTTGAGATATCTAGCAGGCAACAAGACAACAAATAAAAGTTGATTCTTATTTGGTTTAAACACACTTTCAAATTTTTTGAATTCTGTATATTAAAAATTCTCACAGCCTTGCTCCAATTTCTAGCAGAAGCTTATTAGGGATGAAAACAAAATCTTGAAAATAATTTGAAAGGGAACAAAAGAACATCACATTTTCCTTAAAAACAAATAAAAACAAGATGAACTCTCTCAGAGAGAGGCAATGATGTTCTCCAAAAGTATAAGATGAATAACATGCTCCAAAAGTATAAGATGAGGCTTCCTCTACTTAATGTGTCCTCACAATAAGCCAAAATCAAAAAATAGCAGTGTTTACCATTTCTAGTACCAGCCAGGTGGATGGAAGTGTAAGTCTGGAAAACTTGGTTTTATTTCTAATGTGAACTGACATTTGGGATACAATAAGGCTGTTTAGTGCAAATGTGTAGAATAAGGAAATGACTAGATTCTGAAATAAACAAAACAAGATATTGCTACATAAAATGGGAAAGTTTGCTTTTTTTTTTTTTTTTTTTTTTGGCTTTTCAAGACAGAGTTTCTCTGTGTAGCTTTGCGCCTTTCCTGGAACTCGCTTTGGAGACCAGGCTGGCCTTGAACTCACAGAGATCCGCCTGCCTCTGCCTCCCGAGTGCTGGGATTAAAGGCGTGCGCCACAACCGCCCAGCGAAAGTTTGCTTTTTATTCTTGGGTTGTCATCATAACTTGTACATTCCATGTGCTAAATATACAAGGAGAACCATAAATATAACAGTATATACAAATGTAGATGACAGTGGAGATGCCAGACTTCAAGTTCTTTGTTCACTGATAACCTGTGTGTACACTTTTTCAGTAGATCAGAACAATGACTGGGGCTCAATGGTAAAGTGTGTGCCTTCTATGCACGAGCCCCTGGATTTAGTCCCTGATATTGTACCTACCTTTAAAAGAACACACACATACACACACACACACACACACACACACACACACACACAAATTTACAAAAAGCAAACAGAATTGAGTGGCCAGGAAGATGAAACACAACCAGTGTATACACTGTACTAAGGAATAGTGACTAATTAACTTGGGAGTACCTGATGATTTACCAGATAAATCTCTACAGCGAGATTCAGGTTCTTTTTGGTGGCCCTTTCTTCAGAATATTGCTGCACACGCACACACACACACACACACACACACACACACACAGAAAAAAAAGGGTATGCTTACTTAGATAGAATACTTTTAAATCCTGTCCTAAGAATCCTAAATCTTCCTTCCATTAAAAAATGTTAGGTAATTTTCTCGCATACATGAGTTAACGTAAATTACCTACTTAAAATATTTAGAAATAAAAATAAATCCAATCACTTAACAACAGGGGATAATTTATTCAAGAGAACATTTCATACCTCTCATAAAGCAAAAGAAATGAACCAAAAGTGACATTAAAAATATCTTAAAAAAGCAGAAAAGTGATGAAGAGGAGAGGAGGACAAACAGTGCAAGGCAGTGAGAACAGGAAGAGAAAGACGAAGTCAAGGTGGCACCGAGCAATATCCACTCCTATGGAAGGTCTAGGGAAGTATGAACAATTAAACGGTGAAGTTTCCAACAAAATTTCTTCTCACATGAGTTTAAAAGGAATAAGCGCATTATTTAATTATTTTTCAAATGTAATTTTAAACTAACTAATATGTGATACCCTGACACATATTTCCACTATGAGATGATTAAATGAGAGTAATTAACTCTAATATTTCACATATTTCACATTTCTGTAGTTAAAAATAATCAGAATCTACTCTTTCATAGTATTTAAAATACAGAATCTAATATTTAACTTCTATATTCAAAATATGGGTAAGTACATTGAATATTCAAGTAGGTAGCTCTCCTTTTTTGCTGACCCTCCATGTTCTTCTCAAATATTTAGCAAACTTAACAATGCAGAAGAAAAATCTGTGAGATGTCTCATCCTGTCCGTTCCCTATTAAGGAGGCATTAATGAACCTTCATTCTTTAGAACAAGGGAAAGAAGGGGTCAATCTTCGAGAACAAGGGAAAGAAAATTACTGTTGCCCTTGTGTTTGAGTCCAGAGTAGAAAACATCTCAGGAACCATGAGTGAGAAGAAAATAATTAAGGGACTGAGGCAAAGAGACTGGACTTGTGGCCACAGTCTCAAGTAGTCCTCATAGCTACTACTCTGTAACATGTTCTCGGTTGACCTCAGAAAGATCCAATTACAAAAGGAAAGAAGGAAAACCAAGAAACTGCGATTAAAGCAGTGTTTATCCAAGCACACCAATATCCACTGCTGGTGTCTGCTCCATCCCAATCTGCTGCCTCTCGGGCAGAGAATTCCTGGCACACAAGACCAAAGCAACATCCACTCTGAAGGACTCTGGGGCCACTTCCCCTAGAAGAATCAGACCTACCAGGCATGTGTTTGTCTTCGACAAGGTACAGAGAATGTACAGTGCAGAGCAAAATGTGAGTACAAGGAAGTCAACACACATCTGACTATCTTAGACTTTCCCCAGTCTTGGATGTTTGTTATCTAGAAATCCCACTGGTCTGAAGTTGCTTTGCCGGATATACTTTTGAGACATTGTTGTAAATTATCATTTAGGTTGTATCTATTGAGCAGAATCCAAGACTCCAAAACATTTTTTATTCACTATTTTCCAGTTTACATGAACCAACTGGTCCTGACCTCCCTTCAGATTTTCATATTGCTGCATTCAACTATCTCAAGTCCAATATTAACCTCATAGCAAAGCAACTTCCAACCCCTTTGTTCATGCCTGTTAGGCTGATCTCATACAAAGAATTTACCAGCTTGTGTTTCAATTACAAAAGCCTTCAAGCAGCCCCAACCCACCCAAAACCACAAAGGTTTCCCTGGATGCCTCCTGTTTCTTTCATTTATTCCATGTCTCTGGAGTGATAACTAACTATATCCACTCCAAAATCATTTCACTGTTCTTTTTTAGGAAAACTCATCACCTATTCTATTGCTAGTGACAGACTCTACTTCCATGTCTATTCCACTTCTTTAGACTCTCAAATAGTTTCACAATAATTTATTAATAAAACGCTTAGGTTGACAATATGAAGAATAAGGAGTCAAAAGGAGGCTGGAATGAGTATTAGACAATGCTTCCTGCTGCAGTAATTAGCTTCTAGTTTCAGTTCTAGTTGGACACAAGAACGTAGATTCCTCACTCATGTCACAGTCTAACACAGGCTATAAGGAAGCTTGGCTCTCTGACGACATTTAGGAGCCTCCATTTCCTCCATCATTCTCTCAATCCCAGAAGTGTTGAATTCTGTGCTATTGGTCAACAGGCATGGGGACCAACGCACAGAACATGCAAAAAAATGACCATCTGAACAAACAGAGAGCAGTGAGGCATGAGAAGAGGGAGTGAACTTACATACATAGAGATACTTGCATATTCATGTGTTCTGAATTAGTATTCATAATGGCCAAGCTATGGGATCAGCATAGGTACCCATGATATGATAAATGGATAATATATGGTATCACACACACACACACACACACACACACACACACACACAGAGAGAGAGAGAGAGAGAGTCAAATATTATACACTCATAAAAAATAATGAAATCCTATAATCTGTGGAATGAACAGACTGAAAATCATGTTAAGTGAAGTAACCCCAACAGAGAAAGACAAAAATGAGACAGTCTTATAATACCACTATACACACACAGAAAGACAAAAGTATAAGAGTAATTGTTAGGGACTTGGAAAGAAAGGGGAGAAAAACAGGTAAACAGAGATCAATGCATAATGTATTCATTTTCGGAACTATCACAAAAAAACATTAACCTATGTTAGTGAATATGTTAATAAATATAATAATAAAATGTTAACAATAAAAACTTTTATCAAAAGATTTTTAAACTGATGCAAGGGATAAATGCATGACATTGGCCTCCAGACATCCATAATGTTTGTTCTATTTCTCTTAAGCCCCATCTCCATGCCTCAAGTGCTGATATAGCACTACAACCAGCTCTCAAGATTCATTTCCTTTGAGAATTCATGAATATTGAAATATTCTTGGTAGTTTCAGGCCTTCTGCTCAACCATATTTTCATCAAAAGTAAATTCTTATTCAGTTTGACATGGCAAATTAACTTCTTTCAAATTTAAGTTCCTTCTGTTGATAATTACTTCAAAAAGAAAAAAAAAACTTTTTTTAAGAACCCGTATTCTTATTGAACATGGCCAAATAAAAGCATAAACATACCTTTTCTTAGTATTTCCATGCTATTTCAGTCCCTTCAATTCTTATACTTCACAGAATGTTATCATGAGTGAGAAAATGAGGTGGTCTAGCCCCTGAGCAGCTCATGGTCTACGGAGGCTCCTATCTGTCAGATGTCCACGCTCAGTACAAGCAAAGACAGGACTTACTCTGTGGGCTAAGAAGAAATGAGCTGTCTTCCCAGAGCAGAACTTGGAACTACTTTGCTTACAAAACATTAGCTGCTCTAAGGGGCTCTAGGAAAAGCAATAACAAGCCAAAAAAGCAACCCTGCCACACACAACCAAGCAAGCCAACAGCTTGCGTTTCCTCAGTGCAGTTGTGTGCATTGACATTTCTCTTCACAGTCCTGTCACCAGCAGCCACATTTCCCGAAACATCAGGTTAGAAGTCCCATGTTTGACACATGGTTATGAAAAATCAGAAAGCTTCAGGTGTCACAACTTAAAGATGAGGACTTCGCAAAAGCATCTGGAATCACAATCCCGGGCACAACCCTCAGGGTGTTTCTCTGAATGCAAAGTTGTGTCAGAGTTCGAATGCTGGCATTTTCTAGTCTCATAGCAAAGAACCAGATAAAATTCCTGCCACACATGCATGTGAAAAGGTGGCCTAACAACAGAGAGAGAAGCAAGTACTCAAGATGAGAGAAGAGGCTTTCAATGAGCAGATAGTCCGAATGAAATAATTTTCTGAAAAAGAAATAAATGGTCTAATTTGAGTCAAGAAGAAATATGAAACATGAATAGAAAGTAGCCAAAAGAGAGAAATGGAAAAGCTGAGATTTAATTTTCTTCTTTAGAAAAATAATAATAATAATAATAATAATAATATAAAATCTACAGAGGAACCCAATATGGGAAGCAGCTGACGATCCCAAAGTGAATTCCTGCGAAAGTGGCAACACTAAGAGCAAGTTCCAAGGTAAAAGTTGAATAGAAATCCGATTTGGAGTCAGCTCCACTAAAATCCAAATGTTCAAGAACTTAGTCTTTTCCTTAGAAACGTTGAATTTACAAGAAATATATTTTTAAGTGGGACCGAAAGCTGCCCGCTAGCAAAAGCTAAAAAGAACAGTGCATTCTCTCCAAGATTAAACACACTCGTCTCATTCAGATGCCAGGCAAAGTATGCGCATTTGCTTAGACATCTGTACAGAACTCCAGAAAGCTATTTCTTTGTGAGCTGTGACTAACAAGTATCTAGTATTTGTCAGTCCTGGCAGGCTGAGTACCAGCGACTCTCTCTGTTCAGCAATCACAGTTGTTTGCATCTTCAAACAGGCAACATTGTGCTCTGAATGGTGTACTTCACTGGCAACATAAACATTACTATGTTAAAGGACTTTCCTTTGTGGGGAGCAAAACTGCCCAGTAAGCGATTTCAGTAGTGAGGCTAACGTTCTCTCACAAAAACCTTCAGGCAGGACAGTGTCTTCAATGACTCGTGACAAGGTTGGTGCTCTGTGGCTCCCACCTGTTGGCTTATGCTGCCCCATCACTGTGTTAGAAGGCCTGCCTGTCTGCAGCACTCCAAGCACCACCCAGAGAGAAGGGCCTGAGGAATCAGGGGTGTTTGCCTGTCTAGGTGGCATTCCTATGAGTGAGTAAACCCTTCTCAGAAGCCCTTCCCCAGGCCTTTCTCATGAGTTAATGTCCCTTCATATAAACTTCAGCAGATGTTTCTTTCAATTTTCATTCACCAGAATAAGTCAACTAGTAATGTGGTGGCTCTTACGAAAGTAGGGTGGCACATGCCTGTAATACTAGCACCTGGGTGGCTGAAGCCACCTTTGTCTATGTGCTATAGAGTGAGAGTCTATCTTAAGTAAATGAATAAATAAAGACCTGGCTCCTCCTTCCACTCATACAGGCAGTTAGAATGCAGGTCAATAAAACCTAGATAATGTTAGAAGCATACAAGGAGTATTCATTCTGTTCCAGTTAGGTAAATAGCCACATCTATCAAGTGTCTGCCTTTAAGCACAGATACCATCAATTACCTGTTTGCACCCCAGGACTCATTTTCATAGGTAGCTTAGCTGCATGACTGATTATATGTAACTTCTGATAACTAATATAAACTTAACTCTACTTTCCCATCCTTAAATGAAAGAGAATGTGGCTAAGTGTTACAGAATAACAATCTTCTTTATATAGCAGACGATCCCTCATGATCAATGAATTTACCTCTGAGGAGTCAAGCTACATTCAAATCCCACTTGGGATACCCACTACTGAAGATATCCTTCAACAAAATGTGTTGTGTTTCTGAATACCCAGGTTTCTTTAGGTAGTAATATGATTGTGGTGTACTGACAATCTCCCTTTCAATGTATTATCTTGTTTTTTGTTCTTTAAACACACTGGATCACTGTTCTATACAGCACATATTTGTATTTTCCTAGAATTCAGAATGCTGAGAATGGGGAATCACTGTGGGGTTGGACTATATTATATAATGAATTCCAGAATAATCTGGACTACAGAAATAGTACAAAGTCTAAGAGGGCAAAAGCCAAGAACTACGAGCATCAGGAAAAAGCAGCAAAGAGACTGTCAGAAGCAGTAGACCTTAATTCAACCATGGGCCAAATTTCATCCTCCATTTGTTTTTCATGGTAGTATCATAACAGCAGAGAAATTGGGGATGCCAGATGAAAAAAAATCAATAGATCTGACTCTACCATTTTAGCTCTGCAACAAGTTGTCTAGATCAAGACCTTCTCTTACAGATAAGAAATAGAATATCTTAAAATTCAGCCCTTTCCCAATAACAGGGTCATTCACTTCATTAGCAAATATTTATTGAGAACCTGCTTGTTCCAAACACCACCTAAAACTCTGGTAGGCGAATAGAAAGAAGAGGATCAATCACGAGGGCTAAGTGAAAAGAAAGAGCTAATCAAGTAATCAAAATGTGAAATGTGAAATTCATGAGATAATCATTGTGATGTGGCAGGAAATGGTAGAGAAACCTACTAAGCATGTACAAGGCAGACATGCAGACCTCAAGAAGGCTGGAGCAGAGGAGAAAGAATGATTTCATCGGCAGAGAGAGAATATAAACAGAAGAGTCATATATATATACATATATATATATACATAATTATTGTATTGATAATTAAAGTCTAGGTAATAACCAAAGAGGAAGTTACAAGCAAGGATGCAGAGGCCCATTGTAGGAAGAGTACCAGGTGACAGGTAACAATGCAGAGAGGAGAGCCTAGGGGTAATCAGGAGCTTGTAAATTGAGGAAAGGAGTCTTTTACTCCATTCACAGTTGCTATAAAGCCTGCTTATGCCACAGAAGGATGTGAGGACTCTACACACTGTTCCTTTGCAAGTCCTGAGCCCAAGTTGTCAAAAAATATGGCTGCCAAAACCAGGTCTACTTATACAGCTCTATCTTGGGACTTCCTAATAACTGTTTCTCTTTAACTCTTTCTTTTGGAAAGTCGGATTTTTTTTACAAAGATGATCTTGGAAGCATGACAATAACATTATTTTCTGGCCCAGTAAAATTGTGTGTTGTTCATACTCCATAAACACAGGGACATCACAGATATTTGTTTGGCCTTAAAGTGAGCACCTAAGAAAATCCTAACGATAGAAGTACAGTCAAAATTAAATAACATAGTTGATTGGAAATGGAAGAATAAGTCAAACTTCTGAGGACTAAGTAAGTATCCCTAGGATGAGAAAGCAGGAAACAGGTTCTTCAATCACTTCATAATTCACCACCAGCTTGGTAATCAGACAAAGTCTAGCAGTCCAATAACATGGACAATGAAGCTTTTAAATATGCTTAAGTGGTCCTTTCTTGGAGGATCTTGGCCTGCTTAGCTCTTGGATATATATTTTGGAGGGAAGCATAGACCATTTTATAGAATAACCACAGTATAAGAAGAACAATTATTTGGAACAGCTATTCAAGTATTCAAGGTTGTCTCCCAGAGCTCACTGGTAAATGTGGACTATCCTTTAAATAATATACCCCTTAATTCTCCAGCCATTATTGTAAATGTACAATAACAAGCCACAAGTTCTAAGGTCAAGGACAATGTTGCTCCCCCTCTCCTGCAATCTCTGCTGTGAATAAATTATCTACCCCCACAAAAAGCACTTAGTATAAATTTGTAAAAGATTTGTTGTCTAAAATAGGATACATGCTTAATGCTTTGCTGGTTTTCATGGTAAGTATGGAGTTTTAACTATTACCCATACAAAGGAAATGAAAGTCAGAGCCAATCACTCAGGTACTATAAAGGTCATGTTATCTGTAGATTTCAAAACACACCTGTGTTCTGTATCTCCACTGTGTTAGACAGGCCAGAGCTTTCCCCACATCATGTCTGCCTGTGTCACTATGCAGCTTTCACAAATACCAGTGTTTGAAATTACAGGCAATAGCCAGGGACAACACAGAGGAAAGGTGGATATTGTAAAGGAGTGATAATTACATTTGCAAGTCCTTTTTGAGGAAAGTCCACTCTTATCTCCTAAATGTAGTTAAGTATATCTCAAATGAATGGTGACATGATGGAAAAATGGCTAGCACTGATGTCCCTCAGTCCTTTTCTACTTTTAGCTATGCTTCAGCCCTGTTTGGTTTCCTAAAAAACAACAGGAAGGGTCTACTGCAAAATCTTCATTCCTATGGACCCTAACTCCACTCCCTGATCTCAGGTTGAAACTGCTTCCCACAGCCCCTGTGCAGAGCATAGAGCACAGTCTGCTTTTTCTAAGAAACTACATAGTTTAGTATCAATCTGTTTTGGAGCTGTACATAGCAATCTCTATCCTTTGTTTTCACAGATTGTTACTGTTCTTAATGTGCCCAAGAAATATCCTCTTGCTATTCATTATCCATAACAACCTGTGCCAAATTCCCCAAATGTAGCAAACTACAAAACTCCAAAAGAAAATTGAAACAGGCTCTGGCAATCTCGGAATGCTTGGAATGCAAATAGACAAACCACAACTAGTGACTAAATTCAAGCTATAAAAGAATTGCTGTCAGATGTAGTATCCATCTAACTGTCAGTGAGGTCTTCTGTGTTCTTCCTGTTTTGACAGGGTGCCTTTTTTCCTTTACAAATATCAGAAGTGTTGGGAATCAAATTCCAATATTTGTGATCGCTGCATTCTTACATGCTTGTTCTTGAACCATAATGGGGTACACATGGCTACTCATGGCAGGGTGAAGCATGTGGTCTCCACAGAGGCAGAACACACATTCCCATTAATATCTTGGTCATGTGACATGCCTTGGCTAATAGAATCTGGCAGACAGGATGCTCAAAAATTCTAGTCAGCAGTTTTGGCCTAGCTTCTTATTTTAATTTGTTACCATATGATTGGCATGTATCAAAACAGTGTTGCTCTTTCAATTTAAGTCTCAAAAATAATACAAAGGCCAACCTACAGCAGCGCAGGAAGAAAAGCTTCTGATGGCAAACCTTTGTGATTTAGTGATCAATGCCACCAAAGCAAATTAAGAGGGGGAAAAGGTTAAATTGTATAAAACTTTGATGTCAGGAGAATCTATGCTTATGAAAAACTTTCTGTAATTTACGATAGATCCTGGCATGAGTTATCTCAAACTCAAAATCCCAACTGTAGTACTGACGATATCATGGAGAGAAGCTCTGCACCCACAGGCAGGGTGCACCTCTAGCCTCAGGGCCAATCTTTCCTTAGGGAACAGCATTCTCTGAACTGCAAATCCCCTTTTGTTCTTTGATTAAAAGATGAATTCCTAATGCTCTATCGCGATTTTTGTTATCATAAAATGCACGCCCTTTTTCATAACTCTTGAATAATGAAAAATACAGGATTTATGATCCTTTGAGTGAATTCTAACAAGTAATGAAATTCAGATGAACTGTATAATGATTCCTCATTTTCTTTATGAAACCTATCAGTTCAACTCTTTGCCTTGAGGACAGATGCTAAACAGCTGTTCTGGCAAGTTATTAAATCAAGTTTCTGGTTTTATTCAGGCCCTTTCGACATATCCCCATAGAAAGAGGAGGCAGACAAAGAAATGCTAGCCATACACTGCATATAATTACAAGCAAAAGAGATTAAGTACTGAAATAATCTAAACAGATAGTGGTCTCAATTAGCCAGTATTTTTTACTTTAAGAATCTGAGGACATTTTCTCTACATCCCTTTAGGAATTAGAATTAAATCCCAATGCAGCCGGTCATTTAGAACACATATAATTAACAAAGGAAAATAAACCAATCCCACTGAACAACTGGAAGTAAATTATGAAAAGTCATTGATATTAAAGCCAAGTTTCTTGATTGGTGATTCTCCTTGGCCAAGTCAGGGATACAGCTCTGCACATTGCTGTGTTTAATGTTCTAGATAACTAAGTTGGGAGACATTAGTTCTTCAACGAAATGCAATCCATCATAGACCTTCAACAAAGTCCCTCATGGAAGGAAAAGCCTGAACAAGGCAGAAAAACCAAAGGCTCTAATGGAATATTCAGTACACTTGCAGAACATTGTACACTAAGTGGTAAGAATGGCAACATGAGTCACCTACTACATTGAGGGAAAAACCTGGAAACAACGATTTCAGAGATGCTGACTGATTTAAGTTTTGAAAAATGTCAGTCAGTGAAGACTCAAAGTTCTTCATGCTTTTGACAAAACACTTTTCAAACATGAGAGATGGCAAGAATGTAATTCCAATGTCCATGATGGAACACTGTTAAAATGTGTAATAAGCAATTGTACAGATCAGCAACTCTGAGTAATGACAGAAACACCAGCAATTAGTGTGGTTTTCTGGTCTCTTATCTCGTGTGCCATTGCAAATGTGTATGTATGTATGTATGTATCTTCAAATTTTAATTCATTTTCAGTAGATATGATACTCTCCTAGTACGTATTTTTTTTTTTTTTTTTTTTTTTGGTTTTTCGAGACAGGGTGTCTCTGTGTAGCTTTGCACCTTTCCTGGATCTCGCTCTGTAGACCAGGCTGGCCTCGAACTCACAAAGATCCGCCTGCCTCTGCCTCCCGAGTGCTGGGATTAAAGGCGTGCGCCACCACCGCCCAGCTCCTAGTACGTATCTTAATGGCAAATATATGACTTTGTCTTCATTTTAATGTCTTTTCGTTTGTTTGTTTGTTTGTTTTCGAGACAAGGTTTCTCTGTGTAGTTTTGGTGCCTGTCCTGGATCTTGCTCTCTAAACCAGGCTGACCTTGAACTCACAAAGATCCACCTGACTCTGCCTCCCGAGTGCTGGGATTAAAGGAGTGCACCACCACCAACTGGCTAATGGCATTACTAAGGAAGCATGTTGCCACGAATAAAAATGCATCTAAAGTGTTATCTAATTCACAATAGTACACCCACATATTCTACTTAGAAGCTCACTAGCCAAGAAGACTCAAAGGCAGCTTTTCTATACCTGAAATTTCCTTTATCCCCAACATGTATTAAGTTCATTTCCAATATTTTGTATCTCTGTCTACAGAAAGCACTGTCAAGTCACATGAGTCCATAGAATTCCAGAAGTCAGCTGCTAAGAGCAAGAGGGTATTAGGACATTATTTTCTGATTGCTAAGGAATGAGAAAAATAATAATGGGATTAAAGATTTTTGGTCAATGGTTTCATTCATTTGTAAAATCAGATAGGCAACTGAATCTAAAAGCAAAAGAGGAGAGAACATTGTGTGTTTGTTTGTTTTGTTTGCTTGCTCTTCCCCCTCAGAAGTGATTAGGGAAGCCCCTTAACTATGGCAAGGTTGAACCTGTGCCATCCATCACTTGACACAGTCATCAATCAGTATAGGAGTCTCTAAAACACTGGTCCTGAGGTGACCACATCCTGTGGATGCTACTGCCTTTTCACACACAGTCAAAAAGAATTATTAATAAAAGTGAATTTTGTATGTCCATGACATCATTGAGAAACTAAAGGATAAAGAAGAATCGTCTCAAGTGTCCTAAGGGAAAATGGAGTAGCCATCTTGGAAAAGTAAAATAATACATCTACAACACTATCTTTTTAATGAAAGAAAATGCCTCTGTCTCCCAAAGACTTCTGTTGCTTATCTTCTGTTCTTACCCTTGAATACTGATTTATGTATTATGTATTTCTCAGGCCCAGATTACTGGAACCTGAAAGCTCTATGGTGTTTTCCACACTGCTGAGTGAGTGACTGTCATCCTGAAGATGGAGGAAGCCATACAGAAGGGATTTGGTTTTATTTTGTTTTTCAGAAGACTTCTTTTTTCTTATGTTAAGCATTTAATTAGCATGTACATTCTGGGGTTTCATTCTTTCAACACAGTTTGGCTTAGCTGGTTGTCCTGATGTCTCACTCATCCCTCAGAACCCATCCCCGATAGACTTCTTGCCACTTTCATGTCGAATGCCCATCATCTCCTTCTTTCCTCTTTTTCTTCTCTTCTGTTTCTAGTTCCAAAGCCTAGATCTACACTCACCCCACACATTCAAACAGACATTGTATGCTAGGGTCCACATGGAAGACACATTCAGCTTTGGCCTGAATCTTTCCTCTTTACAGATATAACCATTTTCCTGAAAATTTCATGACTTCATTTTTTATAAGTGAATTAAATTCCCTTGTATACATGTACACCATATCTTAGATATCTATTCACCTGTTGATGTGCATCTAGGCTCCTTCCCTCTCCTTGCTCTTGTGAATAGAACAACTGTGAACATGGCCATACAAGCATCTCTGTGATCTGACACAGAGTTGTGAGTACATGCCCATAGGAGTCAAACAGCTGAGTCAAATGGTAGTTAGTCTTAGTTCTTTGAGACTCACTTCCGTAGGGACTGTACCAATTTACATTTCCACCAACAGCAGATAAGGGGTTTTCTCTCTCCACATCCTTGCCAGCCTTTGTCATTTGTTTTTTGTTTGTTTTTTTGATGACAGCCTTTCAAACTAAAGTGAAATGGAATCTCAAAGTAATTTTAATTGACATGCCCCTGATGGCTAAGAATGCTGAACACTTTTAAAGACATTAATTGGGCCACTTGTGTTTCTTCTGAGAACCTGTCTGTTCATCAGCACATTTGTGACTAGAAGTTCTTTTCTGGGGGAGGGGTGTTAACTTTGGCAATTATTTGTGAATTATGGATATTAATCCTCTGACTGAAGTACTTACTGGTGGCAAAGATTTTTCTCCCAGACTGTGTACTAAATATTTGACCTGCACATTTTCCTTTGCTGTGCACAAACATTTTAGCTCCATGTCACACATATTACATGTGTGTGAACAATTATAAATAACACATTTATAAATGAATAAATACAACCTGTTACTTTTTGTGGCCTCTTGCTCATCTAAGTTTTATAAGGTTTTTGTTTGTTTTTGTTTTGGTTTTTGTTTCCCTATCAGTCAGTACCTTGCTTTATTTCTTCATCTATCAGTGTGTCAGGAATTTGTCTAATACACATTTCATAGTTGCAAATAAAGTTAGAAACAACAGGCTCCTAAGGAAGCTTCCAGGCCTATACTTTGAATGAAGTACTCCAGTTGCTGGTAGGACCATGTCCTGTGGCTTTTCAGAAATCTTTGTTGGGTTTTTGTTGTTGTTGTTGTTGTTGTTCTTAGTTGGATTAGTCTACTTGAGGTCCATTTATTAATTCAACAAATATTTACCAATTAATACTATATCGAGTCATATCTTCAAAAAAAAACATAAAAAGAAACAAGGGCAGCTGAGAATGCTGCTGGAAGAATCTGCATTTCAGAGGGCAGAGAAAGACCTGAAGGTCCTAAGAGGAAACTATAGTATAAGGATACAATTCTGCACCAGGCAAAATCAGCACTAGACTGCATCTGACAACCAAGAACAGGTATGATTATGCACATAATCACCAGTTATGTGGAGAGGGTAATTAAGAAAGAATGAGTTTAATCCGACCTGTAGAAGTGAAGATCAGAGACCAGATGATCGGAAAGCTCAGGAGTTATATTGACCGTGAATGTGAAACATAGTTTAGACCTCCTTCCTAGACCAGACATGCAGGGTGGGGATACAAGACTAGTCTTTGAAGAGATCAGCAAAAAAGAAAGGGAAAGATTATAATGTCTAGACACTCAGTTGCTTGCCGTTTTCTTTTTAGTTAAATAAGTACTTACAATACTACATCAAAAGCTGCCACTTTCAGTTGTATGTGCTCAGGAAAACTGAAGTGATACTTCAGAATTCTCCCTTACCAATTATACAACCACATCACTTCACTTCTCTGCGCTAACCCACCCACCCCACCCCACCCCCACCCCCCCGCCACACACACACACCAGCCCTTTACCCCATCTATACACCCAGTATTAGAAAATCCAAGAGTCACGTTCAGATCCATGGATAGCATCCACTTTTAAGATCTGCAAGTAAAGACTCAACCATACTTTCCTTTTGTCTTTCATTTTTCTATAGTCTTCCCAACTTCTCCTACATTTATCCTCAAAAAGCTTTGGCATAGCCAAGGTCTTACAGCTGCCTATTTCTGTATTCCTTAGGTAATTTTTGCCTATTCTCTTATCTCTGCTAGCATTTCTATATAGTGACTACTCAGAGATCATTTACAACTCACACTTTTCCCTTGAGGCCTGGATTCACACTTCCAGCTAGCTGGCATTATTTATTTGATCATCTTTCCAAGTCAAGCTGAAGATTCTCCATTTAACCAAAATTCCCATTCTTTCTTAGTGTTATCTTCCATCTCCATAATTATTACAACCACCCAGCCAGGTGATCATAGAAGAAATCCACAGGTCTTCTTCACCACCCCTTACTACCCATATCTGTCACATCCAAGGAACTGACTTACTTATGCCTGCTTATTCTACCTGGTGTTTTTCTAAAATCCATTAACTTCCTTGTTCCACATGCTCTCAGAAAAATCAACTGTCCACTCTCACCTGATGGTCAGCACTCCTTCAGCTAAGACCAACACTGCATATGAGGGCTAGCCATGCCCAGCAGGGTAGGCTGCCTCCTCCTCCCAGCTCACTCTCCCTGTCATTGCCACAACTCCAGCCAAAATGATCTTCTCTCAGAAACTGGACCTCACTGGGTATTTCTGAATGAATGTCAAAAGGAAAGGAAGAGAGGATAACAAAGAAAGAGTGGACAGAGGAAGGCAAGGGGCGGTCGGGGAATGCAAACACATTAAGAAAATGAAAAGGAAATTTTGCTTTGGAAATCAAGAAGTACATATTTGCTTGTGTTTGACCTTATTACCTAAAATTGCATGCATTTTAAGAGGGACAAGAGGTCTCCCTTAGAGGGTATATAATTAAGACCAAGCAGGGCAATGTGTTGAAAATTTTCAGCATATTGGAAGCATTCCCCAGAGGAGACATGGAAAACTCACCAGGAGCCTGAAGCAGGCTTGTGTATTTTACAGTGGAAAACGTTGTGTAATCCTCGGCTTCCAAGCCTCTTTGCTTCCCTTTTCTCTATCTTTATTTCTTAAGTATACATCATGCCCATGAAAAGGAAGAATGGCACATCCTATCATAGTCTTTTATTACAGCTGTTCTGGTTTGGGGGCCTCACCCTTGGTCTTATCCCACCTCAAGATTGTCAAATTTGTGTCTTTCCTGAAAGGTCAACACACTAATTCTCCTAGTAGATTTTATAACTAATGAAAAGGTATTTCTAAACTTAGTTCACGCATTCATTTTAAAAACACATATAGAAGAGTACTTTTAAAAGACTAATTCCCCAGAGTTACAGTATCAAATAACACTCATCTTGAATTTAAATTAGTTATCAATCATCATTTCCACTTCTGAGCTAGCATTACTGTCTACTATAGAAAAAAAGGAAGCAGGAGTAAATTATAAATATGAGAGACCTACCTTCTTCCCAGATTAGAGAGCAATTAAACACTTGCTACCCTGAGAACCAAGAGGGATCATTCCCCTTGTTCATGGAGAACATTTTCAAAGACTGTATATGCATATCTATATAGAAGATATCTATAATTACACACCACATTTATTGCTTTTAGGTGAAACAGCAACCATAACCAACTACCAGAGACAGTGACCATAATTTCCTAAGAGTTTTGTTCAATAATAATATCTAGGCTTTATTTTTGTTTGCTGCACTTGGCCCTGAGAAGAGGCATCAAAGTTGTGTCAGTGACAATGAAGAGGCTGACTATGCAGCAATGTCACCACTGCATGTCACCTCCCAGCCAGATGTCCCTTTCAATCTTACTCTGCTGGAGCTGCCACTCTAGTGTGACAGCTAGAAAAGCACAGGATTCAAACTGCTCCAAAAAACTGCCAGTCCCCGACCAAGCCAAAAAAAAAAAAAAAAAGAAGAAACCAATTGCCAATCATGAATTTCATTAATTCTGTGACTCTCTTCTAGGAGAACATAATAAAAGATAGCATCAAATTAAAAAGGGAAACCTCATATCTAAGAGATGTTTATCAACCCAAGCTTACTGTAGAAGTTCTTTTGAAATTAAATACAGCAGGATTTTCAGGGAACTTCGCTGTTTTTCCTGTCAAAACAATTCTTTGCTGCATTTCTTCTCCATTATTTAGTCTCACTAGAGTACTGTAATTATTGGATTAGTAATTTATTATTAAAGAGATCTCCACACTTGAAATAGCTCTTCCATTGCCCCTCCTAATAATATTGCTCAATTCACCTGGAGACCTCCAAATCTGCACCTCCCCCATCCCTTTTCTTAGACTCATGGGGAACTCTGAAGTTTCCAAAAAAACTTCATCTACTTAGGAAGCAATGATTATCCAAGGCTCTGAATCTGAGAGAGAAAATACAACCCCAGAGTGTGAGTTATATGAATACACATCCCACAGAACAGACCCTTAGTTTCACAGAAGGTCCCAAGAGAGGCACAGCAGCCCAGGGAAGTTCATTGCCAAGTTCAGGCTGTCCAAAGATGCCGCAGGTGCTTGCTTTAGCAGCCAGTGTTAAGCAACCATACCCAGACTGGGACTGTAGTGATACTGTTGAAAGACCTCAGAAGCCACAGTTCTATGGCATGGGGGCAAAACATGCCTGTGCCATTGTTCTCATGGGATGGACAAGTAAAAGCATACCCCTCCACAGTGTAGACACTACAGCTAAAGAAGTCCATGAAGACACGAAACAGTACTTTTTAGAGGGTCAAGCCAAAAAGCAGTTTTACTGTTTGTTAGCAAGGATCAACTCCAATCCATTAATGCTTTAATTGCCTAGACTAATTAAGATAATGAACAACAGTGAGCCTAAAATCAATTAGCTTTGTCCAAACTTCTATTTTGAATGGAGGGCCTTAAGGACCTCTTTTGATTTTTTTTTCCTTAGCTGCTGCTGTAGTAAAATGGGGGGGGGGACAAATTACAGGTGATATGACCCCTCTCTACCTTAAACAAGCCTACATGGTTAGTTGAATATTTCCTTAGCAATAGGAGCTGTGTTATAGGATAGGCAAGAGAACTGCAGATTTTAAACCGAATCATGTCTCTCTAAAGCAATCAATGGACCAAGACAGTAACGTGTCCCTTTGGTCACCTGGCTTTTATGATTTAAGTTACTTCAAAGTAAGCATGAGAGACTATAAAGCCTCTTTCAAATTCCACCAGACAGCAGTATTTCTTGATTACATTGCCCTTAGAAAAAGCCCTCCTTGAATTACTTAGCACAGTCTGAGACATTCAGATTGCATAAGAAATCAGGGCAGACAGGTGTGTGAAGTCAAGGAAGCCTTGAAGGACTGACCAGTGTATGTAATAGCTAGCAGCTGCAGCTTCCTCTTCCCTGATGGGTGCAACCTGAGACTCTTCACCTACAGAGACCTCCTACCTCCACAGCTGACTTCTCCCACTCTGTGCTACCTGTACTAAAAGCTGAGGTTCCTGGTTGCTCCTTAGTTGATGCTGCCCAAGCACAGCCAACCTGATCCCAGCTTTTCTGGAAGTGTGCCCTCTTGGCATTCTCTTGCAGCCCCAGTCAGGTATTCGGGCCCAGGCTGTAAGGATGTGCCATGTACTCAAGCAGCAGACTCTGGAGAGGGATCCCTGATCCCCAGCATCTACTTTGGAAAGTTTGTGGTCTAATTCCCTAATCAAGTTAGGTCTAGCTCACAGAGACAAGGCTATTTAATCACAGTCTCAGTGACAGCATCATCAATTATTGTCCACAGGAAGAAATTTTCAGTAACTTTTTCTCCATTCAAAAAAATAAAAATAATCATGAGACCCACACCCTCAAATCTTTCACCTCGTGTCCAGCTCAGCTTTTGGGTTAGTTACCCTCGCTGTTACTCACTTTCCATGGTGGTCATATTTCTGTACCTGGAAGGTTACCTGTAAAACTCAATTTAAGAGCAAAACAGTTTTCTCTGGGCTCACAGTTTCACCCCGTGGGTGGTGCATGATGAAGACCTCTGTTTCGAGGATCGAGGTGGGAAGGTGCTTCATGCAGGAAAGGTCAACATTGCTCAACTTATGACATCTGTGAGGTAGGGTGAAAAGAAGCATCGTAGTAATTTCCAGTGGTCCATAAACCTTTCAACAGGTCCCATATCCTAAAGGGTCCATCCCCTCTCAATAGAGCTATAAACTAAGAACCAAACTTCCACACATATGCATTTGCGGGACACTTCCAATACAAACTATAGCACTTTCTCAGAACAATACTGAGTTGTTGGGCAGGTCTCTTTGTGCAGTGCCAACAATAATGACCTGCCCATGGATTATAGGTGCTAAGATTTTACACATTATAAATGAAGCCACAATGAACCAGACAGAATAACTGACTGGACTATGGAAGCCTTATGATGTGCCTCTGCAATGAAAGAAAATCTCAGCCTAAGAAAATACATGTGTGTTACTCTGTATGAAATCCACAATTGTTCCACATTCAGACAGTCAGTAACTGGCAGACAGCTCTGTGTCAAGCAATATGCGCATGAGGAATGCAGCATCATCCCCCACCTGTTAGAGTAGCTATTATCAAGCAGATAGGAGATAACAAGTTTTGACAAGTATGTGGAGTTCAAGGGACCCTTGCACAATAGTAGTGGGAATATAAATTAGCACAGCTATCAAAGAAAACATTGTAGAGGTTAATCAAGAACAGCATGGAAGGCCTCAAGGACCTAGGCCCTGGGACACAGAGAGTCCCCAGGAACACCACCCAACTCTGCCCCAGTTGCTGGGCCAGCAGGTCAGATTCCTGTGGGCAGGTTCCCCCAACCAAACCTCCACACCAAACCTTGCAATCTATAAGCCTTACACCTTACCCCAAACCCATCCACCTGCAACTGCAGTAACTTCCTGAGACACAGAGTACACCAGCTCTCATTGGACCAAGAGTTGCTAGCCAGCAGGGAAGATTCCTGCCAACAGGCTCCCCACCAAAACGCACCATTGGACGCAGCAATTTACAAGACTCATGCCCTACCCCAATACCCACTGCCCTGCAACACCAGTGGCTTCCTGAGACACAGAATCTGCCAGCTCTCATTGGACCAAGAAAGGCTAACTGAGACACAGAATCCACCAGCTCTGACTGGACCAAGAGCTCTGATAAGACCAAGACTGGCTCCCTGAGCCACAAAATCAGCTAGCTTGGATTGGACCAAGAGCAGCTCCCTGAGATACAGAATCTTCCAGCTTCAACTAGACCAAGAGCTAAGATTGGACCCAGAGGGGCCCACTGAGAAATAGACACAGCAAGCACAGATTAGACCAAAAGCAACTCACTCAGACACAGGCACCTCTTGCACCTATTGGAGGAAGAGATGGTTAGATGTCAGTGCAAAAATATATACAACATAAGGAGAACTATGGCATCACCAGAACCTAGCCCTTCTGCAACAGCAAGATCTGAACATCACAATGTAGAAGAAGCAGAAGAAAGCAACCTTAAAAATAACTTCATGAAGATTCTAGAGGTCTTTAAAGAGGAAATGTAAAACTCCCTTAAAGAAATTGAGGAAAAGACAAACAAAATATTGGAAGAAATCAATAAAGAAATTGAGGAAAAGGCAAATAAAAAATTGGAAGAAATCAATAAATCCCTTAAAGAAAGCCAAGAAAACCATGAAAAAGCAATGAAACATGTGAAAGAAACAGTTCAGGACCAGAAAACTGAAATAGAAACAATGAAGAAGACACAGAGAGAATGCTGGAAATAGAAAATCTGAGTAAACAAACAGGAAACACAGATGCAAGAATCACCAACAGAATACAAGAGATGGAAGAGAGAATTTCTGGTGTAGAGGATACAATAGAGGAAATAGATTCATCAGTCAAAGTAAATACCAAGCCAAAAAAATCATAACACAAAATGTCCAGGAAATCTAGGACACCATGAAAAGGCCAAACCTAAGAATAACAGGGATAGAAGAAGGAGAAGAATACCAACTCAAAGGCACAGAAAATATATTCAACAAAATCATGGAAGAAAACTTTCCCAACTTAAAGAAGGAAATACCTAAGAAGATACAAGAAGCTCATAGAACAACAAATAGACTAGCCCCCCTAAAAAGTCCCCTCGCCAAACCACTAAACATACAGAATAAAGAAAGACTATTAAGAACAGCAAAGGAAAAAACGCAAGTGACTTATAAAGGCAGACCCATCAGAACAACATCCAACTTCTCAATGGAGAATTTGAAAGCCAGAAGGTCCGGGACAGTTGTAATGCAGACACTAAGAGACCATGGATGCCAGCCTAGATTAATATACCCAGCAAAACTTTCAGTCACCATAGATGGAGTGAACAAGACATTCCAAGACAAAACCAGATTTAAACAATACCTATCCACAAATCCAGCCTTACAGAAAGCACTAGAAAGAAAATTCCAACCTAAGGAAGTCAGATACACCCATGAAGACACAAGCAATAGATAACCCCACAGCAGTAAATCCCAAAAAAGAGAAATACACACACACTATCACCAAAAGATAACAGGAATTAACAATCACTTGTAATTAATATCCCTTAATATCAATGGACTTAATTCATCTATAAAAAGACACAGGCTAACAGAATGGATATGAAATCAGGACCCATCCTTCTGCTGCATAAAGAAACATACCTCAACTTCAAAGACAGACACTACCTCAAAGTAAAAGGTTGGGAAAAGACTTTCCAATCAAATGGATTTAAGAAGCAAGCTGGTGTAGCTATCCTAATATCTAACAAAATAGACTTCAAACTAAAATGAATCAAAAGAGATCAAGAAGGACATTACATACTCATCAAAGGAAAGATCCACCAAGATGAAGTTTCAATTCTGAACACTTATGCCCCAAATATAAGGGTACCCACATATGTAAAAGAAACATTATTAAAGCTTAAATAACACATCAAACCCCACACATTAATAGTGGGAGACTTCAACTCCCCACTCTTACCACTGGACAGATCTGCCAGATTGAAACTTAACAGAGAAATAAGGGACCTAACAGATGTTGTGACTCAAATGGATGTAACTGATATCTACAGAACATTCCACCCTAACAAAAAAGAATATACCTTCTTCTCAGCACCCCATGGAATTATCTCTAAAACTGACCACATACTCAATCACAAAGCAAATCTCAATAGATACAAAAAAAAAATTGGAATAACCTCCTGTATTCTATCGGATCACCATGGCTTAAAGTTAGATTTCAACAACAAAAATTACAGATAGCCTACAGTCTCATGGAAACTGAATAATGCTCAAGTGAATCAAAGATGGGTCAAGGAAGAAATAAAAAAAGAAATTAAAGACTTCCTAGAATTCAATGAAAATGAAAGTACTACATACCCAAACTTATGGGACACTATGAAAGCAGTGCTAAGAGGAAAATTCATAGCACTAAATGTCCACATAAAGAAGTTGGAGAAATCTTACACTAGTGACTTAGCATACCTAAAATCTCTAGAAAAAAAGAAGCAAAGTCACCCAGGAGGAGTAGAAGGCAGGAAATAATCAAATTGAGAGCTGAAATCAATAAATTAGAAACAAAGAGAAGAATACAAAGAATCAATGAAACAAAGAGTTGTTTCTTGGAGAAAATCAACAAGATAGACAAGCCCTTGTCCAAACTAATGAAAAGGCAGGGAGAGAGCATCCAAATTAAGAAATTCAGAAATAAAAAGGGAGACATAAAAACAGAAAATGAGAAAATCCAGAGAATCATCAGGTCATACTTCAAAATTGGAAAAATCTAAAAGAAATTGACAATTTTCTGGATACATACCACATACCAAAATTAAATCAAGACCAGATAAACAATTTATATAGACCAATAACCCCTAAGGAATTAGAAACAGTCATTAAAAGTCTTCCAACCAAAAAAAGCCCAGGACCAGATTGCTTCAACCCAGTATTCTACCATATCTTCTAAGAAGAGTTAATACCAATACTCTTCAAATTGTTCCACATAATAGAAACAGAAGGAATGTTACCAAATTCCTTTTATGAAGCTACAGTTACTCTGATTCCAAAGCCACACAAAGATGCAACAAAGAAAGAGAATTACAGACCAATCTCCCTCATGAACATTGATGCAAAAAAACTCAATAAAATATTGGCAAACTGACTCCAAGAACACATCAAAAAAATTATCCACCATGATCAAATATACTTCATCCTAGAGATGCAAGGATGGTTCAACATATGAAAATCTGTCAATGTAATACGTCATATAAACAAAGTGAAAGAAAATAAACACATGATCATTTCATTAGATACTGAAAAGGCCTTTGACAAAATCCCACAGCCCTTCATGATAAAGGTCTTGGAGAGTTCAGAAATATAGGAACATATCAAAGCATAATAAAGGCAATTCACAGTAAGCCAACAGCCAACATCAAATTAAATGGAGAGAAACTAAAAGTGATTCCAACAAAATCAGCAACAAGACAAGGCTGCCAGCTCTCCCCATATTTATTTAATATAGTACTTGAAGTTCTAGTTAGAGCAATAAGACAACAAAAGGAGATAAAGGGGGTACAAATAGAAATGGAAGAAGTCAGACTTTCACTATTTGCAGATGATATGATAGTATACAATAAGTGACCCCAAAAATTCTACTAGGGAACTTCTACAGCTGATAAACACCTTCAGTAATGTGGCAGGATACAAGGTTAACTTAAAAAAATCAGTAGCCCTCCTATATACAAATGATAAACGGGCTGAGAAAGAAATCAGAGAAACATCACCCTTTACAATAGCCACAAATAATATAAAATACCTAACTAAGCAAGTGAAATACCTGTATGATGAGAACTTTAAGTCTCTGAAGAAAGAAACTGAAGCAAGTCAGAGGAGCAATGAAGTGTAGATTTTAAATAAAATCAAGAAAAACAAAGGTGATGCTAAGGCTCTGTGGTTCAGGTGATGGACTCTGAAATCTCACCTTCCCTGTAAGAGGCACAACTTCATAGGTTAGGATGGATGTGGGCAGATAACTGAGATCATCTTATGTAACTCCTGAGCCTGTAACTTAGTCTCTGTATGCTAGAGCCTGCTTCCCTAGGCTCTACGATGATAATGGATTTCTAAAACTCAGGCCTGAGTGACAAAATGGCACAAACCTCATGCAACCCCAGAGGCACACTTTCTAAGTGCTGGGTAGATGTTAGCTCTACAGCTAATGGCAGAATGGCTTCTTCTCCCACGGTAGCTCCTCAGTGCTCTTAGTAAGCAGCTGTGGTCCTCTGGAGGCAAGCGGAGGTCTGAAAGGTTGAGCTCTCCCAATTGTTCCCAGTCAAGTATGTATATACTTCAGTTAATCAGTGGCTGAGGCTCTCCATCACTAGTGATGGTCAGGCTCAGAGTTAAGGCCAAAACAAAACCCGAGCTTGGTTTCCAGTTTACTTTTCTATTGCTGTGATAAGACACCATGACAAAAAAAAAAAAAAAAAAAAAAAAAAAAAAAAAAACAAAAAAAAAAAAACCTGAAGAGGAAAAGGTACATTTCATTTCACAGTTCATGGACCATCACTGAAGAGTTTCAGTACAGGAGCTCAAAACAGGAACCTAGAAGCAAGTACTGTGTTAGACACCATGGAGAATTACTGCTTACTGGCCTGCTCTCCATGGATTGTTAACCCATATTTCTTAAAGCTCCCAGAACCACCTGCCCATGGTGGGCTGGGCCCTCCCATATCAACCATTAATCAAGAAAATACCCCATAGCCTTGCCTATAGGCCACTCAGATAGAGGCATTTCCTCAATTGTAGTTCCCTTTTCCAATATTACTCTAGCTTACGTAAAGTAGGCAAAAGACTAACCAGCATACTTGATAAACAATTTGAACACCAAAGCACATAGCTCTCAAATAACATTCCTTGTAGATCTAGAACTTTTAAAACCTCCTCTGCTATTTTGTAATTAGTGGTTGATATGAAAATATCTTAACTTTATTTGAATATTAAGTACCTAAATACCAAATCCACAAGGCACTAATGTTGTTTCACACTTTAACCTGATGTAATTGATTAAATGGTTAAATATCACTATAAAATATTGTACAAACTCACTCCCAAAGTATGTAAGATAATAACATATTTCACCAGCAATATAAAGTAATTGTTTTGGTAATTAATGAAGCTCATTTAGTCCTAGGAACAGGTTGTTCAAACATATAATTACACGATATAACTACAAAGTACTCCTTTTAATGAAATATATAATTATTAAGATATTGAGGGGTAAAATTGGCATTTTATAAATAAGCATCTTTCATGACTATTTAAACTTCAATACATGTACCTTATAAAGGGCCTGGGTTTAAATAGCATAGAGTAACTCACCTTCAAATGAAATTAGATCTTTAAAAGAAACAAATAATTTAAGCCTTAGTTTTTCATTATCTAAATATAATTACAGAATCTTGTCTAGTAAAAAACATTTTAAAAAAAAGTTAAGAGCTGAGGCTGGGAATGCATCTAGGTAGAATGCTTGCCTTGGATGTATGAGGGCCCGGGTTCAATCCCTCGCACTACATAAACCTGGCATGGTGATGTGAGTTGGTAATCTCACATTCAGAAGGCAGACCAGATCGCATCTGAATCACCAGAAGAGGGGGGAATTCCCCTGACTCTGAACATACACATATGCTCATATTTTTAACTTGGATTCTGTACTGTAAATGTTACTTTATTTAATTATATCGAATGCATTGAAATATTGCCTTCACATGTGGAATTTTTTTCTTATTTTTATTGTTGATCTGTCTTGGTCACTGATATGCCTAAAGAATATAGAATGGTGAAGATCTGTGCAGTGAGTAAGTCACTTAGGAACTATGTAATATAAATCATTTGGAAAGGAGAAAGGGAGAGTGCGCTGATCTTTAGGACCCAAACAACACCCATGAATGAGAATGACCTCCGGACAGAGCTCAGAAGGAAGACAGTTTTCTGGATTGGACAGGAACAAACTGGAAGGTGCAGGCATGATAACAAGGGTAGAGCTGCTATTGCAGCTACATCTCCCATTATGAACCATGCCAGGGTCTTCTTACACATCTCCGCTAATTCTCCACAATTTCAGGAGAAGGACCTGATCCCCATTTATAGATGAGCAACTGTAGGTTAGACCAGAAGTGGTAGTGGGAACAGGCCCTGCTCCGTTCATCTCCTTCATGATCATAACCTACAGCACCCAGTGAGAAGCTCCAAGTACAACATACAGAACACATACAAGCTAAATAAATGAACAGTATGTCTAAAATCTCCCTACTTGTAAATAGAAAAACACAGTCTCAATTCTTTTTATTTGAAAATTAATGCTTTTTTTAACCGTATCATTTTTCTTCTCACTAAAATTAGAAAACATATATAGACCTATGTCTTAATTAAGGTTTCTCTTGTCATGATGAAGAACCATGAACAAAAACAACTTGGGGAAGAAAGGGTTTATTTTCCCTTATAATTTGTAGTTCAGCATCCAGGGAAGTCAGGGCAGGAACTCACGTAGGGCAGAAACTTACAGCCAGGAACTGCAGTCCATGGAAGAATTCTGCTTATTGGCTTACTCCTCTTGGCTTGTTCAGCCTGCTTTCTTTGGGGCTGGGCTGTCCCACATCAATCAAGAAAATGCACCACAGGCTTGTCCACAGGCCAGTCTGCTGGGGGTATTTTCTCAACTGAAGTTCCCCCTTCCTAAATGACTCTAGTTTATGTCAAGGTGACATAAAACTATCTAGCACAACCTATAATAATGCATCAGCTAGGCCATGGCTACATTATTCACAGCATCTTAATGTGGAAAGAAAGTAATAAAGATTGATATTCCTAAAACAAGGTGGGGTGCAGTTATGATCCCAGCAGGGACAAGTCCCCTAGAGTACACTCTCTAGCCAGCCTAGCCTAATCGGTCAGTTCCAGGCCCTGTCTCAAAACAACAAACAAACAAACTAACCAATTGAAAGTTGTTGAAGAATAATAGAAGTGATACCCTAGGCTGTCCTCTGTCTCTACACACCTACACACACCCATGAACATGTACCTACAAACACATGTGCACTGACACATGGCACATACATGAATATACATACAAGTACACACTCACAAATTAATATTCCTGGTGAGAACATCCCAAATATCATGCTTCATTTGGCCTATTTAATTCTGAAAAATATAAGGCACATTCTAGAGATTATTCCATCCAAGTTTATATTGAAAAAGCTTTAGCACCAATCTTTAGTCTTTGGACAATCACAAAGCCATTTTCAAAGATGCATCTCATTATCTACCTATTAATGTACAAGTAAATCTCTGTATCCAGCAGCTGTTCTCTTAGCCAATGCCTTCATAGAACCCACTTTTAAATGCTAGTTCCCTAGCTCACAACTGTTCCAGTGCTTTTGAGCTTTGTATACACCAAGCTTCACACTGGGTAGTCAGAGTAGCCCCAACAGAAACCTAGCTCTAACAATCATGCTGACTTAATCCCAGGGGCAGAAGGAAATAGGAAGGAGGCAGAGTCCCTGCTGCAGCCTTGGGCAATCAGAAGCCCTCCTGGGTCTGTATAACTGCCATTACTAGAACATACAAGGGGAAGGAAAGGATGAATAATTCATCATTCCATAGCCACACTGACTCAAAATACCTATATAACTGCAATAAAGGTACTTTGAATTTCTCCTCATCTATACCATAGTGTGAGAGACAAGGCTATGGAATTCCACTCTTCATTCACAGACTCAGCCCTAATGGTTGTGGTCTGTTATCTGCTTTGCTATCGTTAATCACAAGGAAGACCAAGAAAGACTAGAAACTGCTGGGGAGGAGAAAATGTATTTGTTGCAATTCTACAACTTTCTAGAACCCCTACACAGAGCTTTAAACTTTGTGAGTCTAGAATTTTTCCATTCCAAATAAAGTACATTCTTTAATCTCAGAATTATTGGTACTTAACTGTTTGTAAACCATTATAATTGTAAAAATGAGGTTTAATTCACCTATAAATTTGGATTTCAAGCTTCTATAGGAAACTCAAAAGATCCTGAGTAAGCGTTCCCCAGAAGACAAGACCAGAAAGGATGGTTGTTTCCCTTACAGAATTAATATAGGTGGAGCCAAGTCAAACCTGCTTGCTTCAATAATGAATCCTACTAGCCTCGTCTCCTCTTTCCTCTCTCCTCTCTCCTCTCTACCCATACCTACATTCAAGGCTTACATATCAAAACAAGACACAATCTAAGAGGAGACATACTTGCCTTGAACATAACAAGTGAGGATTTTACACAGAAACATAAACAAACCACAGCAAAGTCTAAGAGAGGCACAAGACATACACTGATTTGGATCCAGCATGTTGAGGAAGGGACAGGAATTGAAAAAATAACATTTTTTTATTTTTATTTTTCCCCTAGCAACTTCTCATCCTCTCTTGTGTAGACACACAATGTATCTAGACAGTACTTACCAAGTTCAAACCATTAAAAAATCCTGCAGAGCCCACATCATGAATAAGTTTTGCACATGGCCCTTCTATACTCTACAAACATAACCTCAGTTTCGACCATTATGGTCCTGATCCTATTTGATTTTACAACCATTTCCTCACTGTCAGATGCATCTCACACACAGCAGTTACTGACCAAAATTGGACCACACTGCCCCCATTTTCATTGGCGTCCTTTACTTATTGGTAGACTGCACTCAAGAATGAACTGAGCAGTACTTTATCAATTTCCCATGCCTGGTCCTTCTGGCCACACAGCATGATTTCAGCAATCATACATCTAGCTAGGTACATACCTAGATACTCACTTGGTTCGAAGGTGTCAACATGTAGAATCACAGATCTACTGTAAACCCCAAACCCTCTTCTTCTGCTGTAGCAAACAGATCATCTGACTCTACCACACTGGTTCTTCCTCTACATCCCAGCAGGGCTCTGCTCCAGTACCACTCCCTGTGTTCCCAAGGCAACATTCCATTTCCTATAAGGTAGTTGTCTTTTTCTTGCTTCTACCAATTCTGACAGTAGAGGGCTGGCTCCTTCCTCTCTATACTCACATCCTTAGGGCACATAAAAGAAGACTGACCAAAAAGATGGACTGGGAACAGAAACTTGGGATTTGAAAAAGCAGAACTGTTGAGTGGTAGACAGTACTGACAAAGCTGGAAACCAGAAAGCACTTTTCTGAGCTTTAAAAAAAAATGTTACTGGTTGGAATTTGTGAAGCCATAAAGCCTAGGGCTGAAGAGACAAACCAAAGGGAAGTGAGCCAGTCTATTCCCTGCCCAATGGTAGCTTCAGATTCATTTGTCCAACTGCAAACTCTAGAGGAAAGTGATTCCAGCATGTAACTGTTTTATTATAATTATCATAATACCCCTCCAGTTCCCATCTCTCACTCTAAATCAGAACAATTAAAATAAAAAGAGAATTATGAATTTTACAATTGCTAAAGGATCTTTTTATAGCCTTTGCTGACCGTTTTGATTATTTCCGAGGCAGCGGCTCTCTACAGTGGCTTCTTCTGCCTCCTGCAAATGATTCTCACTGTGAGGCTCTCAGTGTTTCCCCTCGGGATTTCACTCCACAGTTGAATAGACTTACCCATTAGTCATTTGCCTTCATATTCAGCCAGGATTTTTATTTGATCTAATTAGTCTTCCTTTTTCACACAACAAGAACAAACCTCAATCCTTACACGGATGTGCTTATAACCTTCACACCTCTGTACGATCCTATGCCTCCTGCCAGCAGCCAGGAAGAACTGACAACGGCTTGAAGCTTTGCATTTGCCCATGTGTATCAGGCATTCCAACTGCAGCACACTGCATACCACCCTTCCCAGCCACGTCTCACAAATGCTCTCAATTCTCTGGCATGATGGAGCAGGGATGTGTATTCCGGGCATTTGCTGAAGAATCAATGGTGCCTTCCTGCCAGTGTTTTTTCCAGTTTTTTGATGTATAAGCACTGAAACATGACAGGGGCCCTTTGCAGCAGGAGTGCCCACAAGGAGACCAACTCTCCATGACATGTCTACTCTTGCCTACCTTTAGGAAACCAATATCAGGCTTCAATACCCATGATCAAACTGTCTCTTTGCAGGGCTCTCACTGCATTCCCAGTAAACATAACACTTTCCAACACTTTATTCTCTCCTTTTATTTAAGAACTTCATAGCTCCAAATGTCAGGCATACAATACAATGAGAACTATCCCAAAGCTGATAAATAATTCATTTTTCAGGAGCTTGCAATTGAAGGAGCACTAACGGCCAAATACCTGAAGCACCCCCGAAAGACATAAAGCATAATAATATTCAAATCTTTTTCTGCATAAATTCCAAAGGTTAAGTGCTATTAAACATCTTCTGTTTACCAAGAGATATGCTCTTTGAACTTCCTTCTAATTAATCTGCTCCCAGTAAACACTACTAACTAAGCGGAGTGCAAAAGAGGCCAATCAAGCCCTTCTCTTCCCCTTATGTCTCACCGGGCTAACCAAGGCCCTTTCCTGATGTGCTCAACTTCTCCCTGCCTAGTGAGAAGGTGAAGATGGGGAAGGCCAAAAGCAGAGTTCATCACACCGCCTAGGACCAAATTGGGACATGGCCACACATACTTATTCATGTATAATGTGGCTGCCTCTTTTCCTACTACAGTGGAGCGGCAGAGTTGCTCCAGGGACCCCATGGCCACAAAGCCTAAAATATTTACAAGATAGCCTTTTTCAGAAGCACTGATGGACCTCTGGCTAAAAGGCATGCCACATATTTCACACTATGCTTTAATGCTGTATGTGCATGGGCTTTTTTGCACAGGAAAGGACTGCATTTAAATGTCTGCGACACAGAATACTACCTCTGCGATAACTCCAGAGCATCAGGAAGGCCTAAACAAATGTAAGGCTAAAGCTCCTCATTCAGCTGGTAAGAACTTCATTTTATGGTGATGTGTTGTGTAACTTTTTCTGTAGAGATGTGATTAGACATTTATTCACCTAGATAAGGCACAGATAATGGGCTAAAGAAAGGATTTCACCCAAGTAGAGATTGGTGAACCAATGGATCTATTGAGATGCCTTCCAGGGGTTTGGTGAGCCTCAGGGAGCTCCACCTTTGAAAGTTCAATCTAATAAGCAAGGATCACTACTCACAAGCTGCATCCCTGGGACCTCTGCCCTTGCTGGAGGCAGCTCAACCAGGCTGTCCCCTCCCAAGTGACTGCTCACTGCTCAAAGAACCCCAGAGAGCAGCCATATGAACATTTTAACATTCTGAACTTCCGTTCCAGTACTTTTCTAGGTTTCATGAGTCGCCCTCCTCCCTCCAGAAGAATGTTCACTACATTTTGATGGCTTTGTTGCTAGGAGAAACACAACTACACTGTCACTGCTGTTCCATTCAGTTACTGCCCCTGTAGGGTTTAACACCTCCAAAGCACAGGGAGTCTGACTCCACCTTAATAAAAGGAACTGGGAAATAGGTTGGACACATGTAACGATGGAAATGGCATTGCTCTATTTATGATAGAATCTTGAAGGCAGATCTTACTGCTGACAACTTAGAATCAAATTAATAGATAAAGCAACAGGGAAGCCTAAGGAAAAGTAAAGTAATTTCATCATAAAATACTCAATTTTCCAAATGGATAAGTTCACTTTTGCTTTTTTTGAGTGAAACTGGGTATATCAACCTACAATTTACTCAGGGCTTCTCTACTGCTGACAAAAGCATCATCTACGGACATGATAGGGCTGTCACTACAAGTCACTGCCTCATTGACACTGTCATCACAGAGGTCCTACATGCCTGCAGTGGTCAGTCCTGGATGACTTCTGGCTTGATGCCAGGGGAGCATCACCTACCCTCTGCCAAGGGCTCGAGCTCTTTGCTTTTTTGTTTCTTCCTTGACAAAAGGTGCAGAGAGCTAAGTGAGAGGTGTTTTACCAGTACTTCATCTTCTGTTCTAAGTAGGCCATCTGAGTTGATGCTTAGTCTCTTCTCAGTGAAACTCGTAACAAGACCTATCTTATCATACTACTGCTGGGTAGAGTGGTGCGAGTGTGTCACGCCAGCTCTTGGAAGCAAAGTGCAGGAAGGCTGGGAATTCAGAAGTAGCCTGAGCCACATAGTAAAACTGCCTATAAAACAAGATAAAACAAAGCAAAACAAAACCATGGCCTACTCTTAGACTATTCAGGAACAAACAACATTAAAATTTTAACATTTTTCAATAAGTACCCAATGGGAAGGTTTTTAGTTAGAACAAAACTGACTTGATTGCTAAAATAAAACAAAGCAATATACTAATAAAATTAAAACAATATACTGTAACACAGTTCATGAGTGAACAATGGCTACATTTATTTAGCGCTTACTGTGTATCAAATGTCTAAGACTGTAAATTAGTAAATTCATTGAGTCTTTATATGACCCAATATTCCAGACAAGAAAATTGGAACATAAAGATATAAAACAATCTTGCCCTGACTACACAGATATTAAAAGAGCTACAATTTATCATTCCCAATTGACATAGTTGATTTCACAAACCACTGAATGTTCAATTATATTTCTGATAAAAAGTTTTCTCCTTCAAACTATGTCTGGCACATATGGATAGTTGTCTACTTCTTCTAGCTCATACCCTAAACATTCTAGTAGTCTTCAAGTGCAGGTTCCCTTCCTAGCATTATCATGGAGCTATTAATTTGATTCCAGTAGAGGACTGTAGTTCTGCAGTCCAGATAGTCTAAGAGCATTCCTGTTTTCCTATACAGCTGCATAGTGCTTTCAGCTCTGGCTCCTCCCTGCCTGTCCACCTGACCCTGTGAACCTGTTGTGCTTCAGAAGCCTGCATGTATTCTGTCTTTTGAACCAAATAGGTTCCTTCCTCCTGCATTTAAACCTTTGAAACCCACTTTTTAAATGGCTGGCCCCTCCCAACTGTTCAGCAAGTGCTGTACCCAAGTGGACAGCATCTTCCCATGTGTGTACTTCATATAATGCCTAGGTTCCCACCGTTTACGATGCTTACAGTACTTTTCTCTCCCTAAAATCTCCATCCTCATTTGCTTAGTGTCCACATCTTGTCCTCTTAGTACCACATTCCAGTAAGACAGAGGTGGATTTTAACACGAACCTGAATCTGATTGGTCAAGGGGACACAGTAGACATCTGCTGACAGAATACCACTTGCAAATAAATATTGTAATGAAAATTTTTATTTCTGAGTCTAATATAGATATACAATGTTGCTTGGCATCTATCTGAAATCACTATAGGTTTGAATGATCATTTTGGTAATAAGCCATAAGCATTTTAATTTTTAGTACTTTATATTCATCATAAACATTTATTTAACAAAAACAAAAAAGAAAAATATTCAAATGTATTTAATAAATTTGTTTTATGTAATTGACTCATACTTGCTGTATTTTCAGCTCAAAATTAATATATTACATACTAGCTTACTACAAGGAACATTATTTGTATATTGTAGTGGCAGACTTAATAACAGTAGTTATTATAAATGGTTGCCATAATACTATTCTGTGATTCTCACAAAAACCAATCTCTAATTATAGAATGAATAAAACGTATTATAGAACAAATCTAAATTGAGTATCTTTCATAGTAAAGTACTGAACTTCTTATTTTTAAGCTGTTCTTAGAGTCAATATTATCAACAAATATTATGATAAAGAGTTTAAATAAAAATACCTACACTCAAGTAAAACATGAAATTATGGGAATATGAAGATAAACTTCAACATGCTAGCATTGAATTGCATTTCAGTCCTTTTACACCACTCCTTTTTGTATATTCCACACACACACACACACACACACACACACACACACGTTTTTCACTAGAAGATGAATTCTGGCTTGGATTTTTTTTTAAGCAACTGAAGCATATATGCATGGGAAGGAGGAGATGCAGCTGCCTGAGAAGTCATTATTTGAAATGGGTCAGGCACATAGTAGCTGAATGAGGAAAATTAAGAGAACTAACACAGAAAAAGGGAAAGCATTAGGAAATCATAAACATCCATAATCACATGCCAAGAGGCGATTACAAATAAACACTCACAAAATCTTAGACATGGATATATTGTTCACACTTGGGGCCTCGACACAGAGAATGATCAGAGATAACGGGAAGTTAAACTTGGTTGTTTCTTTCTTTCTTTTTTTTTTTTTTAATAGCAAATCCCTATGTGCTCAATCAAGCGCTCTGAAGTATACACACGAGTTAGCTTTGCGACACTATCTTAACCTTACTAGGTATCTGCAGCTCTGCCGAGAGCAATTAATCCAGAAAGCTGCAGACTCGCCACAGTACAGCCAAGGACCAGCAAAACAGCTGGGGTGTTTCCCTTGCTTCAGACAGCTGGCTGTCGCTCCAGCAGCCACTTCAAATAAAGGGAGGAAGGAATGAGGAGAAACAGCATTTCCAGATCAACACATCTCAATTCAAAGAAAGAGGAAAGTAGACCCCTGCACAGCTTTCCCATCCTACCTCCCCTGAAAAGCCAGCAGAGTCTACCTGCAGGCTGCACTGATGAAAGGACCTTAGCCCAACAACTGGAGCAAACAGAACCATGTTCAGAAGCTAGTGAACCATCTTCCCACTGAAGTTAGGAATGGAGTGGGTACCTTTCCTGTTATTCAGCTGCCCCTTTTCCAAGAGGCAGTGCCAGTTTGCACAAGGGACATTAATTTCTCATTGAAAAATCTTTTAACTTTAGATTATGGGCCTTCTCTTTCCAATCTCCAAAATTATTTAAACATCCTTTACAAGGTAGTTGCTTCTGCTGATGAAAATATTCCAAAGTTCCATTGGGCTGATGATATAGTAAGGGACTCTAAGTCTGCAGAACACTCTTGGGTTGTATGTTTGAACTGGGTGAATTAGAGGAAGGGTCAATTCTTCTTAAAATGTTAAACGAAAAAAAATGAAAATGTAAAATGATTCATCTGCTATTCCATTATACCAATTTCTGTCTCTTTGTTTAAATGACTTCTTGTTGTTGTTGCAAAATATGCCTGATCATATTAAAGGCCATTTATTCTTTTCCTCAGCAAGTTCACACCCACTTTCTCTCTGGGCCACTGGCCATGTGATGCTGTGTTTGTTTAGAGTAAACATCTCCAGTTCCCTCCTCTGAGCTGCTCAAGAAACTGCATTACCATGAACAGAACAGACAGATGGAACATCTTCTGACATCCATTTTACCCAAGCCACCTGACTTTTACATTGGTATTTCTATAGATGAGCTTCTTCGGGAAGGCTTCCTAAAGCAGACAAGTTTCATGTTTCCTCTTCTGATCTTCAGCTTAAATCCTGAGACAGATTTATAAGGCTCTTCTATGTCTAGGATTTCACAGAGAAGCAAGCTAGCAAATGTAACACACAGCAAGAAGGCCTGGCTTCTCTGTCACCCAAAGTCTATAGTCTCCAGATCAAGTGAAGAATTTCAGCAAAGGACCTAACATAAGTGCTTGGTAAAGACAGCTGTTAAAGGTAACACAACCATTTCTTAAACGTCTACTCCACGTCATCAGCTGGCCTGTGTTTTACTTCATTCAATTCAATCTCATGAAACTCAAGTACTAGAAATTCTATTATTCTTTCACAAGCATCTGTTATTTTCATCATCCACACTCTAAAAACAACAAGATTAAGATAAGGAGTATTATTCAGTGAAGTGCCAGCCAGAATTCAAATCAAACTCTAGTGACATCCCAGCACAGGTGCCAATCCATCCAATGATACGAAAAGGATTTTTTTTTAATCCATAGGATGTAGAACAATCCATCCACTGATACAAAAAGATATTTTATTTTTTTAAGTTACATAGGACATAGATCATTTCCCCAGAGAGCAGGAAGTCTGGGAATTTCATCCATGAGAGAAATACTGTATTCATGGTGGCTTCAGCAAGGTCCTTAAGTGAGGAAAGAAAACAAGGGAAGAGTCACCATTTAAGATGAAGACCTGGCAAAAAGAAAGTGGGAATAAATGAACTAAAGCATCTGAGGACTTAAATTATAACGGTTTGTGTTTCCACCAGAGGCCTGGTAAAGACTGGGACCCAGTTATAGTAGATAAAATGCAAGATGAAATTGGTATAACCAAAAGATGCCAAGCCGGTTTTTAGCCTGTACATGATAGAAAAAGAAAAAGAAGAAAGAAGAAAGACTACTGAATATCAAATACATGGTATACTTCAGACAAAAGAGAAGAGATTTTCACTGGAGTTAAAATAATGAAGTCTAAATTTATCTCTAATTTGCATGTGTGCGAGCTGGCTCTAAGAAGTAAACCTGCTGGCCCAGCATCAGCAAGAGCTACTCACCATGCTTCAGCAAAAGTCACAGTTGATTCATGTAAACATTCTTTAAAAATAACTAGCAAAATCACCTGGAGCACTCAAGACATAAAGGAAAAAAACAACAGTAAAAACAACCACACACATACACACACACACACACACACACACACACACACACACACACACACACACACACAAATCTAGCCTTTTAAAAAATTGTGTGAGCCAGCAGGGCACTTTAAGTTGGCCATGACAAACACTAATTTTCTAAGGGGATATTTTCACAATTTCTCAACCTACATTTGAACTAAGACTCTAAGAGTTCTTCTACTTAATGTAATACCACAGGTAGCACTTAGCTATGGCCTTCTTTCTCCACAATCAGTTATAATATAGAATCCAGGCTCTTTGGAGAGAATCTTTTTTTAAAGGAAGAAAACTGGATGCAGTAAACTAGCATGGTTAACTAGTGCCTTCTTACCATTCCCCATTCATAAATCATTGTTTTCTACAAAAGAAAAATAAAGGGGCAGGGTTCGGCTTTCTCAAACATCTCTGACAAGTCATTATTAAATTCTGAATCCTAACTCAGTATCTTGGATCAATACAAAGTGTAGGAAAAGGGGGAAAGAGTGTATCATTAAAATGAGGAAATAAAGCCACAACCTGGATAATGAGAGCCTGCAAATATTATCTTTATATGACGATGAAACCAGTTATTCCGTGAGTGTTACATGGCTTCAAATCCTTAAAGTACTTTTAGAAAATGGTATGGCATGATATGATGAGTTAAGTTCTGGTTATAATCTTGGTTTTTGTTTCTTTTGTTAAAAGGACACAAGCTAGAGTCACCTGGGAACAAGAAACCTCAACTGAGAAAAATGCCTCCACCAGACTGGCTTCAGGAAAGTCAGTGAAGCATTTGATTGATGATTGATGTGAAAATATCCAGCCTACTGTGGGTCGTGCACTCACTCCTAGGAAGGTGGCCCTGGGTGGTATAAAAAAGCAAGCTGAGTAAGCCATAGAAAGCAAGCTTGTACTCAGTACTCCTCCAAGGCCTCTGCTTCAGTTCCTGCCTCTGGGTTCTTGCCTTGATTTCCTGCCCTGACTTCTATCCATGATGGACAGAAACTGGTGAGGTGAGATAGACCCTTTCTTCTCCAAGTTGCTTGGGCCAGTATTCCATCCCAGCAACAGAAGGCACACTAAGACAGTCCTATAAGATCTGTGTTGAAGAAGAGGGAAGAGAAACAGAAAGCAGGGGAGGCAGGCGTGAGAAATGACCATCTATGGTGCAGAAAAGCATCATCGCAGCAACACTTGCTCCCAACTTCTTGACATCCGTCTGCCACTTTCCACCACAGCATTAAGCCAAGCCATAGTTTCTCTAAAGAAGAGGAGTTTTACTAACTGCAAGGATGACTTCTCAGATAAAAAATACATGGCTAGTAAGTTCCAGAAAAACATACAGCTGTTATCTGACATTTAATTAGGTTCCTAGGGTCTTAACTGTGCTTCTGCCAAAAATGAACAATGGTGAAACAACTTATTTCTGAACTTTGGCCAAAATAGAATTCACAAAGCTGTACATTCAATTGCTTTCTAATAAATTAAATTTAGATTTTAAAATAAGTTTTGACAAAAATGCCTTTAAAATAATAATATCTTATATTTGGCCCTTTCTCCAATTAATTATTTCCTGGCATGATATTAGAAATTCCTTGGCTTCACCTTAAACCAATACTCCCAAGTGCTAATTAGCAGACTATATATTATTAACCACAGAATGCTGTGCTTAGAACATGCATGTTCCATATGCATTCAATTAAAATCATTATTTTTTCCCTCCCTGAATGATTCCTTTAGAAATAGAACCCTATTTAAATGAAGCACTTGGCTGCTAGTAAGGGAATTCTTGTCAAGATGCAATTAATAAGAAAGGGCCAAGATGACATAGGATCGTTGTCTTTGAGATATCCTTAACATGAATCAAATTTAATCTCCCTGGGATAGCCAATGGAGGGAAAAGTTAATGACTGCAGATGTTATACATGTTAATCACACAAGGGGACTCCCCATGAGAATGACCAAATCACATATGAACTACACCACTCCTGAGTAAACAGACATGCCAGTGAGTAAGAGCCAGGAATGGGCACTATTGTCTCCCCAATAGGATAGATGAGGAAAGAAACAGATGTAAGCAGTGTAGAACTAATGACTGCTAGTTACAAAGGAGATATGATCATCTCATTAGTTGGAAAGCTAATTGACCACAATCCCAGTTTCGTAAATCGAGTCCAGAAACCCAAAATTTCGTGTCTGCACTCCACAGAATTTTTCCCCCACTTCCAGACCCCTCCACCCAGCCACAAAGTTGTCAGTTCTGCTTGATTTGTTTGAATATTGTACTCCACGACAGCTGTCGGAAACAGTACATCAGAACAGCTGCTGTGACAGCTACAAGGGGCTTGCAAGTTTAATTGGGCTCAATGTGACATTGCGCATTTTTCTAAACATAGAAATATCCATACAACTGAAGACATTTCTACTGAGTCTCGACAATGTTTACTTATTGACACCACCAACTGGTCAGCCACAGTTAAAGCGATAGTGTTGATCTCATATTATCTTTGTCACTAGGCTGGTAAGAAGTATGAAAAAGTATATAAAAAATGGAAATAAACAGTACAAACAGTTAGACACACAAGCAAAGAGGCATCGAACAGAAGAGGAGGTAGTGGGAAAGTCACATCAATAATCTCTTCCAAAGGCTGGCAGGGAGCCAAGGAGGATCCCACAGTGTCTCAGGATATACTTCCAAAGGAAATATATTCAGAGGCCTGAGCCTGCTGCCAACTGCAAACAAAACCACTCATTATGGCCACAGCTCCCTAGAGAAGGGCAGGATGGCTTACTCTCAGCACAGGCGCAGAGGAAGAAGGCGAGGAGCAGCGACAGCGGCCTGGCCACGGGCACCATCCTGCAGCGTGTCAATGGCATGCACCGGCAGCTTGGAAACTCAGCCTAGGGAGCTGCAGCGACTGGTCTGCTCAGAAACTTCAGCTGGAACCCTTTCAGAGCCTGTGAAGGGAGGAGACAAGAAAAGAAGAAAACACAAAGACATTTAGATTTCTCACTCTTTCCTCCTGACCTATCACAACCTAGGGAGACATGCCCTATTGTAAAAACACAATAAACACTGGAGCTGTCATGCCTTTGTATTGGGAAATAACTTGGTATGTAAAATGCAGGATCCCTAGCATTCTCGATGCCAGGCCACCTACAACCAACCACCAAGAATTTCTTTCTCTGTTCCTATGCCATCTTTGGGGCACTATACTCTAAGGAGGCACAGTTACTTCATACAAAATTCTACATTTAAGTGCATCAATGAAAGAAGGCACACCAGAGCCTTAAAGACTACCTAATAGAAGTCTTTTTAACTATTAATGACAGAATAAAAGAAGGAGTGTATGGATGCTTTGCCGGCATGTGTGTCTGTGTACCATGTGCATGTCTGTTTACCATATGCTTGCCTGGTGCCCAAGGAGGCCAAAGAGAGTGTCAGATTCCCTGGGACTGAAGTTACAGATGGTTGTGAGCTGCCATGTGGGAACTGGGAATTGATCCCTGGTTCACTGGAAGAGCACCCAGGAATCTTAATTGCTGGCCATCTTCAGCCCCAGGACAGCACTGCTTTAAAGGAAGCCTTGAGTATACATATACATATACATATACATATACATATACATATACATATACATATACATATATATATATATATGCAGAATTTGAACAGGATGAGGAATGTGTATTCCCTGAACTGCATGCAAACCTTTGAACAGGGTAGGATGCTGGTGTGCTAAAGGTGAGATGGCTTGTTAGAAGAGAGAACTAGACACCCCAACATTTTACACTTCTGGGCTTCTCTGGTAGGGTCCTAACTCATTCTTGGGAAATGATGGTGCACTTCTGGTTCAGGATCAGATCGTGAGAGCCACGGGGTTAGAATGAGATAACTATTGGGAGAACAGAAGATGGCACAAAAGAGAATACAAAGAGATCCTTGGATAGCACTCTACATACAGTGTGATCTTTACTCAGCCAGCACAAAAACAAGCTCTAGTCTGTTTGTGAGCAGAGGAACAATATAGAACTAGACTTTGGGAAAATTCACTGACAGCTGTATCAAAGACAATGCAAAATGCCATTCAGTACATAGCAAGTGTTCCAGGTGAGAAGTAATCTAAAACTCAAAGGTGATGGTTGGTCTGACAAGATGGCTCACAGGGTACAAGTGCTTGCTGCACAAGACTGATGGCCTGAGTTCAATGCCCAAAACCCACAGTAGGAGGAGAAATCCAACTCCCAGAAGTTGTCCTCTGACCTTTACACATGTGTCAATGGCATGTGTATATGTATGTACATGAACATGCACACACATATATACCCATATGAATACAATAATATATAAAATTACATTAAAGCCCTTCTACCTACAAAAATCAAGTTGGTAGTCCTAGCAGTGAAGCAGTGATGGGAGGGGGTAAGGTGATCACAGACAGGCTCTAGGAAATAATCTGGAGTGTGATTCTCAAAGTGATGTATAATTGTGCTTATAGGACCTTCAATAAATCCAGCAGAGCCTCTTACAGAGAGTAGCCTCTTAATTAAAAAGGAAATGGAGAGGCTCTGCCATAGACTACAGCCTCCTCTGTCTCTGTGATGAAAGCCTGAGACCATTGAGATTCAAAACCAAACTGCACACCTTTTATTTTCACATCTCTCAATGTCTAAAACACGTGAAACTCTTGACAAGATATAGTAGAGATACCCAGAAACAACCTCACACCCCAGAGTAACTGGATTTTAAAATAGTAATGGAGCTACTATACACACTTTGTCTTTTCTGATACTGAATTTGAAACTTTAAAAAGCATCCCCCACCCTTTTTTTTTTTTAACAAAAAATAGGTTTTCATTGATATGCAAGAATAATTTTGGATTCAGGAAAGATACAGCGAAAAGGAAAAGAGAATCACTCTAATTATCATTCTACTCTCCAGCCCCTTCTTTTGTTTGTTTGTTTGTTTTTAGACAGATTTGTGAGAGGCGTGAAGGAGTAAGCCGAACACTGAAACACATTTTGAATCCAAAAGCTAGCCAGCTGTTCCAGAACAGTGATTGGTTATCAATCTCATCTCAAAAACAGCTTATCAAGCAGTTCACAGCTATCAGCTGTTAGAAATCTCGAAGCTCGGTAGGAAAAGTGCTGTAAGAATCGGCTCTCCCCGCCACCTCGCCTCCCCCTGCCACTGCTTCTTTCTCACGCCAGCGTTTCAGATGGCAGCAAAGTCCAGGAGACATCGGTCCTGTCGGATTCAATTTGTGTCTGTGCAAGCATATCAGAGCCAACTGCTACATAACGACTCTGAGCCATCACAGAGACGGAAACCCACAGAAGCTTGCTCAGGGAAGGGAGACTTGCCTTTTCCATGCACTCAGCTAAAGTGTGTTAAGACCCAATTTTTCCAAATAAGCCTGCAAATGTTCCCTCTCACTTGGGTCAGTGACAGGATTTCATTCTCTAAAAATGAATGCTAACATGAAAAGACACATTTACACTTAAATAGGCTATGCCCTTGGACAAGACGTCAAGGAAGTGATCAAAAGCATGGGGAAAAAAAAATACATATTCCAGTGATTCATTCCATAAACACTGCCAAAGGGAAATGCTGGATAACACTGGTACAGTGAAATTGATATTGGAGTACAAAAACAGAAGATGAAATTTAAAGAATATATTTAAAAGAAAAAGAATAACAATGAATGAACATCACTAGCATTTGCCTTTAGCCATTGTGAAATATGCTGAGCACGCTACAAAGAGAACAAGGGGACGCATCAGCTGCACCATGCTTTAGGACATCAGAAGAGACCAACTATGCCTTTCAACTGATGCATCACTGATCAACAGAGAAGTACTAATAAAACTCAGAAAGCCACAAGCTTGAAATATGATTTTAACTTCTGCTGTTTACTTCCAATACCACAAAGATCTTATGAAAAATTCAAAATCATCAGGACATTAACGTGAAAGTATGAACATGTGTGACAGGGAACATCCAAGGTAGGACAGGCAGGAGCTGAAACTAACTCTTCTCCTTAACAGAGAGACCTTTTCTACAACAAATATATTAGTATTTCAACTAAAATAAACACTGAGCTTTCTCCAGCTTTCCATTGTGCTAACACACATTCATGTAGATAAGGTAGCACAGAAGAAAGGGTAAAACAGAACTTTTCTTTAAAAACAAAGCAAAACAAAACAATAACAACAACAACAACAACAAAAAAAAAACACCCACTATGGTAGGAATGTCTGGTTTTAAGTTTAGTGTAGGAAATATAGAAAAATCATTCTGAGGCGGGCAATGGTGGCACACACATTTAATCCCAGCACTTGAGAGGCAGAGGCAGACAGATCTCTGTGAGTTCAAGGCCAGTCTGGTCTACAAAGTGAGTTCCAGGATATGCTCCAAAGCTACACAGAGAAACCCTGTCTCTAAATAAATAAATAAATGAAAATCATTCTGGATCATCTTGCCACACTAGAAAGCAAGGAAGTATTCAGTAACTCCTAGGACAGACCCAAGAAAGGGCTCAAGACAATTATGTAACTTCTGCTAAACATAAGAGGATGCTGCTACAACAAAGGACAGTAACTACAATGAACTGAAGTCCATCATTTAAAAATCTGTGGCTTCATAATTCACATAGTTCAGTTAATAAACCACAAGGCCCGAAACCGTGTGTTCCCAGGAACATGTGTTAATGGCTTAGTCCCCAGTCCATGGTCCTAATGGGAATGAGTGCAGCCATGAGAGAGCAGAGCCAATGGTAGGTCTTCTACTCAGAGGGGTTAGGGTCTGGCATGGTTACTGAGGAGCCAACAACTCCTCTTCTGCTTTCAGTGTCTCAGTCATAAAGACGGAGTCCTTTGCCATGTGCTCCTACCTTGACAGACTAAGCCTCCACACTCCCAAAGCATCAGGGCCAATCATTCATGCTCTAACAACTCTTAAAATCCATGAGCCAAGACAAGCATTTCTATCCTTCAAGCCGATTTTATCTTGGGTATTTGTTACAGTAATGGAAAGCTGAAAACCTAAGAATGAAGCCATTACACTGAGAACAGGGTAAGAACAGAAAAGAATTAACCATCAAGTATAAAAAATCTCCACAAGGACTTTGAAGTCACTATTATTATCATGAGAAAACTAGGTATCACAGTTGACGTCTAAGCACTTGGCTCTGTCTCATAACAAACCCATTATTGTAAGACTACACAGCAAAAGCAGTAATATCCTAATATTTAACCTGGGCAGACATGCCTACAGGAATCTAGTCAGTTGCAAGGAGAGTCATCACATACTGTGACAGCTCTCATCAACCTCCTTAACTAGGCCTCTGTAAATCAACTGGAACTGGTTTCCAATTATTTAGGAAGAGGAGCCATTTGTACAAAGGGTATGCTACCTGGAAGCTTCCATTTGTAACAGAGAAGAAAGCATAGCCATTCAGGCAGAAGGCAGAAGTGGAGAATCTATAGCAAGGCCAACAGAGGCTTCCCTGACACCCAACAATTCCCCATATCCTCAACATACAGCACAGTAAAATGAAATGAAAAGACTCAAAGCCCAGACTTTGAGTGTTTGCCTTACTCATATTGATTTTCTAAGGAGACAGCCCCCTTAACTATTTCTCTTGATAAATCACAAAAGCTTCCAGCATGGTCAACAGAACTTCCTGCATCGCAGAAATGTTACTGCACTGTAATAACAGAGTGTTTGAAGAATGACAATTAGAGCAGGGTTTTGTTTACATTTAATTAAATAGCCTCATGTATATGTGGCTGTCCTAGTGAACAGCACGTTCAGGAAAGAGCACAACTAAAGTACAGAATACTGCTTTCAGACTTTTCTGAAACAATAAATAAGGTACAAGTTCTGAGTCCTTGTCATCCTGGGGAACCTATAGTCAGAGCTAAAGTTGCACTGGTGAGAGGATCAACTTAACATTATGATCATTCATTTCCCATTTATGCCCTGTGTAAATGCACATACAGAGAGTTTCATTGTAGACGAATTTCTAAATGGTCTCATTAAATAAAAAACACAAAGCCAGATATAAGAGTGAAAACCTGAGAGATCAGGGAAATAAGGAAAGCTACAGCTAACCTTATCTCACCAACTCCACAGCTTCCAAAAGGCAAGCTACTTCCTGTCTACCCACGCCTATATGCCTTGCTGTTTTGCCATCTGATTTGCTCTCTCTGTCCAGCTACATCACTTCCTTTTCCTGCCCACCGCTGTCACTTCCTGTCTGTCTGTACAGATCTCTAGACCTCCATGGTTAACTAGTGTTGGAATTCAAAGCATGTACCACCATGCCTGGTTCTGTTCCCAGTGTGGCCTTGAATGCACAGAGATCCAGACAGATCCCTGCCTGCCCAGTGATAGGATAGTAGTGTGCTACTATTGTCTGACTTCTATATAGTGGTTGGCTTTTTTCCTCTGATCTTCAGGCAAATTTTATTGGGAGACACAGTATACTGGGGGACACAATACATTACCACATTTCATTTCCACCAAACTATTTCCACTGTTGTTGAAAGAAAACGTCGTGTGAAAGTTCTGCACTATGCAAAAGAATTAAACAGCATTCCCATTTCTAGCTGTGTATATCATATATCAAAACTTCCATGCGTGTGTGAACCTACAATCAATGAAAGACAGAGACAGACCAAAAACTTTGATAGCACTAGAAGACACCATAACCAAGAACAGAGCACTGGCATAGTCAAGGAGGATTTAGATCAGGCTCCAAAATCCACAAGTTAACACTCAAGGGATAAAAGAAATTCAAACAACTCAATAATAAGAAAAAAAATAGTTTAGTTTTTAAAAATTGATCTACAGTGCTGTCCTGTGTGCAAGATACGTTAGGGCAACTGTGGCACAAAGTTTGTGGGAGTAACCACCCAATATCTGATTTGACTCAAGGCCAACTCTAGAAGATGACATTCATACTAAACACTCCTTAAGTGACCAAGAACCCCAGACTAGATGGCCCAGGGATCTAAGGGAAAACAAAATAATACTGTTTAAGAACAAAAGCAAAAACACAGCAATGAAATTAATCTTAGTGACATTCTGATATGCTCATAGATCAGTGCCTTGCTCAGCCATCATCAGACAAGCTTTCTCCTGCAGCAGATGGGAACAAATACTGAGATCCACAGCCAGACATTATGCATACAATGAGAGACTTTGGAACACTTAGCCCTAAACAGGATGTCTCCATCAAATCCCACGCCTCAGGGCTCAAGGAACCCTGTGGAAGATGAGGCCGAAAGAGTATAAGAACCAGAAGGGATGAAGGAAAACACCAAGGAAACAAGGCCTTCCATCTAAATCAACAGGTATAATAGACATATAAGCTAACAGAGACTGAAGAAGCACGCACAGGGCCTGCACAGGTCTGTACCAGTTGTCACTCTAGAGCTGAAAAATGTAGACATATGCCTCATCCCTAACCCAGACACAATCTCCAATTGATAACCATTTACAAATGAAACTTTAGCATTCTCCAAGGGAGTCTCACTGGGGAAACAAACTATTTTTAAGAATAAGAAGCATGACCAGCAGTAGATGGTCAACAGAAAATGAACTCAACATCATTGGAGGCTCCTTGTCTCATTATGTCATGTCAGGATTTTTTTTTTTAATTTAACTTATTTTTTATTTTTATTTTATTTTACTTTACACACACACACACACACACACACACACACACATTTCTCTCTTTTTACTCTACAGGTCCTTTGCATATATATTATGGCTTCCAGTTTAGCGTTTTTTATGGGATTCTGGGGTATGTGAAAAAATAAGTCTCTGTATCTATATCTGTTTCATGTGCCTTTTCTTGGATTTGTCTCCTTCTGTTTGTTTTGTCCTGTTTCAATGTATTAGTTTTCATTCTATATTTTTGTTTTATTATTAGAAGCCTGTTTGTTTTCTAAGGAGAGACAGAAATGGAATAGATCCAGATAGAAGAGGAGGTGGGGAAGAACTGGGAGGAGTAGAGGGAGGGGAAACTATAATCAGAATATATTATGTGAGAGAAAAAAAATGTTTTTCAATAAAAGGAAAAAATGGTATGATAGCTAATCTTGGTTGTCAACTGGACAACATCTGTAATCAACTAAAATACAAGCAGGTGGGCAAACGTAAAAGTGATTTTCTTGATGGATCATTTGAGAAGTGGAGAACCACCCTATATCCAAGCCACATCTTCTGGTGGCAGTCTACGTACGACCTGGAAACAGAAGAAGCTTTTGGTTTTGCCTGCTTGCCTTCACTCTCCCTGGAAAGCTCATCTATCCTGAGGCTGAGGTAATCTTTTCTTGCCATTAGAACCTACTCCTTCAGGATGTCAACACAGACATAAGACAAGCAGCTTTCTATGAACCTTCCAGTTTTCAGTACCAGACTGAGACTACAGAGACATCCTGTTTCATGGATTGAATAATTACTGGATTCTTGTCCTCTTTGGTGGGAGTCAGCCATTGGTGGACTGACCAGATCCCAGTTTGTATGCCACTCTAGTAAAACACACACACACACACACACACACACACACACACCACACACACACACACACACACACACACACAACACACACACACACAACTAATTTCCTCATTATATCAGATATATTCCTTGAGAGAACCTTGGCTAATGCAAGTAAGAAATGATCTGAAGAGGTATTTCTCCAAAGACATCCCAACATCAACAAAAGAGTAACAAGAGGAGTATCATGAATCATGAGGAAACTCAATCTGGCTTCTCTCTTACTGAAATGCATGCCAACATCCTACAAGAGATTCAGTGGTCATGAACAAGGTCTCAGAACTATCTTTTTTTGTTATAAACTAAAAGCAAAGCAGAGATGATTACTTTAAAGAGGATAACATGATGAAAAAGAACAAGTATTATACCTATTATCATTAAAACTGTCAATTAGGCAAAAGATGAACTGCATGTCACTGAGGTAGAGGCTAGGAACTGTGAATGCTGCCATGTGAAGTTACACTGACAACTTTGAAAACATCTACACAGCCAGTGGTTTACCCTGGGGCTTTGAAATGACATCACGTCTGGTCATGAGGTTGAAGAATGGTTTAAAGATTAAGCATATTACTTACTGGACAGTACCTAGAAGTTTTGGAGGAAGATATACCATCAGAAGATGAAAAAGAAGAGCACATACAACTCTTAAGTATACCTGGAAAGCCATCTGTCCCAGAAGTAGTAGCAAGAATCCATAGAAATAAGGCAAAACTCGATGATGATGATGATGATGATGATGATGACGATGAAGAAGAAGAAAAAGAAGCAGAAGAAGGAAGAGAAGAAGAGGAGGAGGAAGAAGATGATGATGATTATGTAGTAGTGAGGAAGAAGATAATGACAATGATTTTGATGAGTCAGAAAGCTGTGAGAAAGCTTCAGTGACTAAATATTCCAGATAAAAGCACACAAAAATAAAACCAAAATGACAAAGAATCCAAAGCATCTTCACCAAGATCAAAACCTCAAGATTCTTTCAAAAAACAAAGAAAACCTCCTAAAACACAAACTGGCCCAGTTCTATAGAAGACATTACAGGAAAAAATGTAAGCAAGTAATGAAAAAGGTAGTTCACTTCCCAGAGTGGGAGCCAAGTGCATCATTTATGTGAAAAACTCCTTCTTGATGACTGCTGAGAAGACTACATAAAATCTCTTGTACTGAAGGAAGTATCTTTAAAATCTTATTAAAACACATGGTAGAATTGTCCATCTTGCTTTATTTTATAACAGTTGCAATCTTTAAATAATACAAAGTAAAAATGTATCCACCTGTGTTTCATAAAAGTTGCCCAGGTCTACTACAGAGAATATGTTCTTTAAATTATTTTCTGAGTTTTTACAAATGCAAATCCACCTTTTGCTTGGTTTTAAATATGTTTCAAATATTATGCTAGGACATAGTAACTGTGATAGTCAGACATAGGGAAACAAATATATGCCTCTGAATAAATCCAACATTTTAATGAAGTTTAAAAATCAAAACATATGTAGATGGAACTATCACCACATGATCCAGACATACACTGAGAATGTATATTCCAAGGAAGGGCACTAGTATTTAAATGACATCTGCATACCCACATTTATTGCAGCAGTGTTGAAAACCAATATAAACAATCAGTTGGAAATGCCCACTGATGGACAGACATTTGTAAAATAGAGTATTTAGACAGAATGGAATATTATTTAAATATAAAAAATAATAAAAATCCTCTTATTTTCTTATTCATGGCAACATGGATGAGCCCAAAGGTTATCATGTTAAATGCCATAAGCCAAGAACAGAAGGATAATTGATACTTGATCCAAATAGAGAAAGACTGCTTCCATAAGGACAATAAAAGTTACAGAGGCAGAATAAGCTCTAGTTCTACAGCATAGTACAATTTATTGTTCATTTCAACACAGCTAGAAGGAACAGGTGGACTATTGCTAGAGTAAGGAAATGTAAGTGACTATGTCAGTGGAGATGCTAATTATTCTAACTTGATTATTAAACACTGTACTCATGTATCAAAATGCAGCTCAATACCCCATAAATACATATTTTCAGATGTCAATTTTAACAAAAATGGTACAGTTTCCTATTTTACTCTCATTCTCACTAGTGAAAAACCCCACTGTGGGATACAAACGGGAATGGGACCTTCAGACCATCACATGAAATAACTTGTGCACTGAATATATGTAGTAAGACAGGCTCAGAGGGTCAAGAAAATTGGCTCAAACCAGTTGCCAAGGCATGCACATAATGTACTTCCTTATGAGTCAACCTGGAGTCTGCCTGAAGGCCTAGCAGCAACAGGCACTGTCAGAGTTCCCAATTGTGCCCAGCCTATGAGAGACAACCACTCAATGCCACTAGATTACAACACAGACTGGGTGCTGGGAAGAGGGTACATAAGGCCTTCCCCATTATTGAATAAACAAGTTTGTTGCTTGCCTTCAACTGACTCCTGGTGTCTGTGCCATTGGCACCTTCTCACCCCTTCCCCTGAGGGAGCCATTAGGATCCAGCAACAGTTTTATGTAATAGCTGTACACAAATAATGTCAGTGAGGGACACAGAAAACACATTCTTAAACAGATCATTCCAGAAGACTCCATACTAATTATTTTTAAATGTCAAAAAGTGAAAAATAGAATTAAATAAAATAGCAAAAAATAAATGACTCTAAATAATACTCAGACCTGACTGATTCAAATAAATCTTCTTACTAGAAAAATTAAAAAAAAAATTAAAACTACATTCTTTCCCATAACAGCACAACAAATGGAAAATCAAGTTTTATTTTTTTTAAGTCATTTCAATCATGTTTTCATTAGAATTGGAAAAATTGAGAGGTATTTATGAGCTTCGATCATCTTATTTTGGGCAGATGCTGTATCTTAATATTGCATTTCGGGTGAATAAGCAATGGTTATTTAGAGAAATCAAAAGAATTCTGAGGGTACTGAGGAGTAAATAAAAGCCCCAAATTACCCAAAAGATTTTTATATTTAAATCTAATACATAGAGAGGAAAACTAACAGTTATCGATCTGAGCTTTATATCATATACGTTCCCAGTGTGAGCACACAGAAAAGTTAACTCCTTTCCGGAATGGCATTAGTAACCATAGTCCAGTGTTCTTTATGTCAGGAGAAGCAGACAGTGGCAGACAAACCCCTCACCACCTGGCTGTCTTTACCCTACAACTGTATCTAAGGATGGGTTCATTAGAGGTTTTGATTTCCTTCAGTGACGCCTGCACACTTCAATGCCTACCTAACTTTCAGCAATCTAGAGGAAACTGACAGTGCAGGTGCTCAAAGATAAGCCTACTCAACAGGCTGTGGGGAGTCTGCTATTTGTTCCCTCCTCTGAAACACCCCGTATAGAGGTAAGAAACCCATCTTTCTCACAAGACACAGAAAGGCAAGCCAGCCACTTCTCACCCAACAAGAGCACACAGAGTATTGTTTTAATGTCTTTGTGCATTTCTAATCAATGAAAAACCATAATTTATAATTCATTATCATGATCCTTTTCATAGTCTTAAAATTCAAAAGTCTTCTTTTTAATGCTTGTAATTTTTTATTCCCAATGACATAACTTTAAGAATGTACTATGAGTAATTTTTAAATTTCCATCAATTAAAAACTTGAATGAAATTTGCTAATATATAATTTACTATAAAAGCAACTATTAAAAAAGTTACCTTGCAGTGTATTTATCTCACCCATAAACCTAGTACTTTAGCACTGGTCTTGTTTTCCTTAATTTTAAATAAAATAATGGGTCTTTTAGTTAATCTCTCTCTCTCTCTCTCTCTCTCTCTCTCTCTCTCTCTCTCTCTCTCTCTCTCTCTCTCTGCGTGTGTGTGTGTGTGTGTGTGTGTGTGTGTGTGTGTGTGTGTGTATGTCCAGAATGGCCTAGAATTCACTCTATAGGCCAGCTTGCCTCAAACATTTGGAAATTCTCCTGCCTCAACCTCCAAGTTGTGGGTTTATAGGCATATACCAAAATGCCCAAGCCTTTTCAAACATTTTATTTGTGTGCAGGTTCATGTGGATGTTCCACACATGTGTGCTGGGCACACATGCCCATGTATGTGTGCATGTACAGCCCAGAGGTCAATCTCAAGTGTCATTTCCTTGAGTACCATTCCTCAAGAGTCATCTAGCTTGTCTTCTTCAAACCAAGTCTCTCATTAACCTGTAGCTCACCAAAAAGGCTATGCTGGTCAGCCAGCAAGTCCCAGGAATCAGCCTTTCTCTGCCTCTCTAAGGATAAGGTTATAATCAGGCAGCACTGGGAATTGAAGTGAGGTACTTCACCAATTGATCCATCTAACTCATCCCATGTAATCATTTTAAACACTTTATTATCAGCGCTCAAAGGAAACTAATTTACTCTATTCCTGCTTGGTGTATCTACAACTAGATCTTTGTATCAAACCTCTAGACAATGGCTTTCAAATGAGAGTGATGTTGCCCACTTTCCTGGAAATATCTGGCAGGATCTGAGCACATTCTTTGTAGTGACAACATAAATGAAGGGGTGCTAATGGACTGTAAAAGGCAGAAATCAGAGATAATGCTAAATGCATACGAATATACAAGAAAACCCCCATAGCAAAGAACAACCCCACCAAAAACGTCAACAAAGCTAGGAAACACTGTCCTAGGACAACTTGTTAGCAATGAGGACAAATGAATGGTAGGGATGGGGATTTTAAGACTTTTCTGTAGAACAGTTATAAAACCACACATTTAAGTTGTTTCCAGTATGGTTTTAACAGTGAGTCAAAACATATTTGGAAGTTCTACCCACAGGATTATAGATTGCACCCAAATTTCCCTTATTGTCCTCAAGAATAATCAAAATTGAGTTGATTCATGGAAAATGCAGTCTGCAAGACTGGGTGCATGAATACTGTCATTAAACAAAATAAGCAGATCTGTGAAATTAAGCACGCATAGCACTGATGTGTGTCCTTGAAAAGAAGCCTTCCCACCACTCACATGGCACCGCAGCTCTAAGGAAGAAATGACTCAGTTTCCAGGAGTGATTTTTTTTAAAAAGGACTACATATAAAATGGAATGGCGAGAGGCCACCAGGCCTGGCTGGAAAAGTGGAATCTCACATCTGTTTCCCCAGTGATGTGTTGAAACATGCCTGATCTCTCTGGAATTCTGAGAACATGGGTAGCAGAGGAATCCCTTTCTGTGTTATAAAACCAAGTAAATGGCCACTAACACAAACAGAAGCAAGTAAAGAAAGATGTGGAGGAAAACTCTTCGTCAGAAACTCAAAGCTGCTGCCCTCCTCTTACTTGAACATTTATTTCATTGTCACATCATATTTGTTTTGCTCTTTATTCCCTCTTCACTTCAGTGACACCACAGAGAGAGAAAAATAAGAAAAAAATACATCACCTTCATTAACACCCTATCTACCATACAATAAGTAATCCAAAAGGACATAATGGAACCCAGAAATACACGTCTACTGGTCTCATAGGGTCTGTGGGCTTCCTTACCTTACATGCTTCCTTACCTAGCACAGCATCTGCTTCTATCCTCTCTCACAACAGAGGCAGCTAGCTTAGATGGAGTTGCACAAATTCTGACCGGGAGAAAACATGTTTCTGGCAATTGCACAGAAGGGAATGAAAACAACTGTAAAGGAAAGACAGAAAGCGCCACAGAATAGATCTGCACACAAGTCCTTGGCCAAGACCTACTAAGAATTCACCAGTGAAAGCTCACTCCAAAAGCAAAGACCCTCCAAAAAACTGGTATTTTTTTTAGTGGTTCATCATTACACACTTGAATATCTTAGATGGAAAGAGCTTGGAAGATGTGCTTAGGAGAAGCAATTAACCAGAAATAGACTTTAAATAATTGAAGGGAAAAAATGCACAGACATTTCAAGGCACACCTATTTTACATATTACTATCAAGTTCTTTTTATGCATTGTTTTCTGTTTAATGTTTACCAGAGATACAAGCTGGCTAAAAGAAGAAAAGACAGGTGGGTGAAAAGGTAAATTTCACCCAGATACATGGGATGCTTATCCAGGAGGAAAGATGCCAGACCAAATGCACTTTAGTGTAAAGCTGCTGAGGGCAATCTGGCCTTATTGAAAGAAAAAAAGAAGACACACAATGGCTGTTTTTCAAAAGCAGTTGGTATTATAAAGTGATTTGACAATATAGCACTAAAATTTCCCACAGCAATAAAAGCACTATGCATTTCCCATAGCAAGATGTGTCAGACAAGCAATGATAAAAATATTTTCCCATAAATTCTCTTTGAAAAAAAAAGTATACTCAAGCCCTCCATGAAAACAACGTTTTGTAAAATATTGTTACTTTTATTGTGCTTCAATAAAATCTTTTAATGAAGTGCACAGCAAAGATATCAAAAAAGAAGTTTAAAGTCATTAAAAGCATACTAATGAATGAGATGCTCTAACTTTCTCAATACCAAACTTTCAAGATGCCAGTTGTAAAATGAATAGCCACATAACTAAAAGAAAAAGAAATGTCAATGAAACTTCAATCAAACTCCATGGCTGGATGGAATCTTCATACCTCACTGGGCAGTGGCCTGAGAAGGTAGAGAAGAAACAGGAACAAACCCAGGGACCTTGGTAGGAGTGGGCTACACACACATGTGCAATTATGGAGTGGGAATGGAATACCTACTTATCATGTATTGGGGGATCAAGACAAATAAAGTGCCATTTTCCTTGGAACATTTCCTCCTTTTGTGGCCTGAATAATTTTTATACTACAGACTCCCTTATGTTTTTATCATATTTTCTTTAATGTTTCGTGTCATGGGTATTAAGGTAATAGATGATCACAATAGCTCCCTGAATTTTTGAAAAGCCACTTCTTCTAACTGTAAGTCTCACTACAGTCAAGACTACTCATTATAGCAGATTTTGTCATTTAAAAACTTGTTACTTTAGTGCATACATCCCATATATTAATAATGAGTCTATATTTCAAACACAACATGTTAAAATTAGACATGAAAATATATGCAATACCTTACTAACTTTTAAGATACTAACAAGCACACAATTTTAAAGGTGATCTTCAAAATAGAAATATAAATTCTATATATTTTTATAAGCCACAAAATAAGCAGGTGGAACCTGCTGCCATAGACACCAAGCAGCTTGCATTTTTTTCATATATATTTTGATGATAACAGAAAAATGAGCATCGGGACTGCTCTGTCCACCAATTCCTTTCTGGATTCAAATGCTTAATGTGTCAACTAAAAGGCTCTGTGTCTATGCAGTAGCTAATGTCAACATGATGTAATGCACAGGATAAAAAGACATTGGTATTGTTTGAGATTTCAAACAATGTCCTTTTCTTATCAGTATAAGCCATCAACACTAACCTACACACAAACTGGGTTTTGTTTGGAAAATGACTAGTTTTGTTCTTTTGTTTCAAGAAAAATTTTGAATACAAGGCAGGATTAGACTGGTGCAAGAGTCATACAACAGTACACAGGACAGTGAGGTCTCTGATACTGACACAGTGTTCTGTGTACAGATGGGAGCAAACAGGCAATATAAAAGGGAGAAGAGAGTGTGTTAGCAATACAGTGGTCAGATGCTTTCCTAGCATGTTAGAGACCCAAGTTCAATCCCCAAGGCAAGACAAAACAAGATAAAAGGAAAATGGAGGCATCTGGTAATCAATGTAAGAAAAATTAAGCAATGTAATGGGGTAGAGACTATGTGAGCTGTGAACAGAAGAAGTTTAGATAGGTGATGTGCTGGGGAAGGGCCCTGAAGAAATGGCAGGCAAGCCTGAACATGAAAGAAAGAATGGTGAACATTGTTGGCTGGAAGACAAACTGCCCAGACAGAGGTTCAGGAACAGCCTGAAGGTCATGTACGAGAGTCAGATGGCCTTGGTGAAAATGACCTGGACGGCTGAGAAAGCAAAGTGTGCCCAGATCACACAGGGAGCGATGGCCACAGTGGGAGACTGGATTTCATTAAACATACCTAGACAGACACTAGAAGGCTTTTTGGTGCGCAGTAAAAACTCTATTTACATTTAGATTATTTAGATGGTCTTTCCAGTTGCCAGGTAAGGATGCCCTGGCCTACCAGAGGCTGCTCACCCCTCAGTCACATACTCAGATATAGTCACCATGGTCTACTGTAGAGTCTTTTGAACCCTAAAACCTTCTCACAAATTCACTATTCTGTTCACTAGCCTTCTCTTCTCAAGTCTCCTTAAAACGATCTGAAAAATAAAAATGTGTTGCTTGCTACAGGGTGGATCAGCCTTGCTTGTTTCTTCCACAGCAACACGGACTAAAGAAACATTTATTTTTTTTCCCCTCCCTGTAATCTCCCATGGAGAAGTTTAACACACTTTAGAATTTTTACTTGAAAAGCAAAGTCCCTGATGTTAGTTCTCATTTGTGTCCTGAAAAACGCAAATGGAAAGAAATAAGCTTTCATGTACAAAGAACTGGTGGGCAGATCAGGCCTCTGTGGTCAAACTTTTAAATCTCTGGTTCCGGAAAGGCTTTCTACACTTAACATGGTTTTATGTTTCTACAGTTTTATAGATCAAAGAATTTTTTTGTTTTCTTTTTTTATGTTTTTAAACCTTGTAATGACAGCAGTGATTCCAATATCCAACAATAAATTGGAATTCAGACAATTAGAAAACAAGACTTTTCCAATAATTAAACAACAAAAACAGTTTCTTTTAAGATTTAGAAACCAGGTCCAGCTGTGAGTCAATTGCCAGAGTGCTTTCAAAGTGAGGTCCTCTGTCCCAGGGATGGTCTTGTCACAAGCCTTTTCCAAAGTAAAGAAATGGACCTAACACTGTGGCTTAGGGAGTTGAGTGTTGAGTTCAAGAACTTCCAAAAAAGACTTTACATTTGCTGATCTGAGGAACTCCAACAACTACTTCCATGTAGATAATCCCAGGTTTCCCTGTGCGAGGAGAGACATTGTGGGAGAAAAGATCAGCCACCCTGCAACCTCTCAGAGCAGTCAATGTCTCCAGAAGATCCAGTCAAGATGTGCTAAGTATGGGAACCATTGCAGTACAGGCTCGCAGAGCCTGGTCATTGAGTTAGGAAGACAAATGCACAGATACTGTGTCAAGTTACTAAGATTTAGGATGTGCCACAGCAAACTCTAAGGGCAGCAAGTGTTTATTTTGTTTTGTTCTTTTTATTTTATCCACAACAAAACCAAGATAAATCAGTGCATTTTCTTTGGTATATTTAGTCAGCTAAGGCAAACAGGCTTCTAACAGTTCCATGTAGATTCACTTGGCTGTCTGATAGCAGTCGGCTAATAAAATGACTGCTGCTGGCTTTAAGATGTTTAAAGTACAGCACATTGTTCTGTGATAGGAAAAATCCGTAACCTGGAACTCACTCAGACTTCTCTGCTATTTCTTTTAGTTCTGAATATTTTCTGTCTCATATCTCAGACACAGTGAAACTGTCCCCACATATCTTTAGCCATTGAGTAAAAGCTCATTTCATGCTGCTCTGTCCTGGTGGTCTAACTTAAGCAATGGATGCATCTGAGTACTCAATTGATCTCACCATATGGCATTGACAGGAAATGCTTAGCATAACTTTAAATGCTATTTTCCTCAAGAGGTTTCTGACCAGGGAAAAATCCCACCATTCAGGTTGTGTTAATAATTGAAAAGCAGGGTCATTTTGACCCAAGATTTTTAAAGAAATGACATTTCAACAATATGAGTTCCTCAGGCCAATATCATCAAACAGAATATTAGATGTATCTACTTGTATCTGAGCAAATCAACTCAACTAGTTCCTAAGATATAAAAATGTGGATACACAATCACAACTGAAATTAATCAACAAGTTTAGGAAGGATAATGAAGATAAAGTCAATGTCAAAAATATCTACACGCTCACAATTTAAAAACTACTTGTAACAGTGTCAGAAAATATAATTAATCAATAAATCAATGTAATAAAAGGTAACAAGATTCACAAACAAAAATTATATGTTAGTAGCAAACTGAAGATGACTTAAAGAAATGATTGCAATATGCTCATGGTTTGAAAGATGCATTATGAGGAAGTATTGGTTTAAGTAGAAACATAACATAATACAAAGTCAAGAAATAGGGCAAAATGGATTCAGGCACTGATTTACACATAACTGCATCCTTTGATAAAGTGGAAAGGGTACTTTTTTGAATCAGTGATATTTGTTCAAATAGGTATTTGTATAAATGAAAATAAATGTTGAGCCCCTACTTCACACTACATATCTCTGGGTAAGGTACATAAATACAAAAGATAAATCATATGTTATGAAAAATAATACAGAATACATTTCTCCTGAGCTAGCCAAGATTTATGAATAAAAAGCAAAGTGATTATAACAACTGATGAATTACATTTCAATAAAGTTAAAAATATCTATTCATCAAAGGTATCGTTTTAAAAACTATACCCACAGAGTAGAAATAGTTTTAAGACATGTGTGCACCACATGTCTGTTGCTATCCTGAGTGTTTGGGCAGGGAAGGCCTACGTTTCTTTTAGGGGTAGGCAGGAGAGACAAAAGAATAAAGCATTTCATAAAAGACGTTATCTTAAGGGCCACTGAGAGTATGACTGTTAGTCGCTGGGGAAATGCAAAGTATAACAATAAAATAGTCACTACACAATCAACAGCATAGTTAAAAGCAGAACTCTAACAGCACTGACTTTTACTTAGGTCTAGAAAACATATAACCTCATGTCCTGCTGCTAGAAGTATGTACTGGTAAAACCTTGAAAAACAGCTTCTGCGTCAACTGACTTACTGGGCAGTATTCCAAGGACAGGAAACCTCAAAGCCTACCCCACAGTAACATGCACTTCCTCCAATAAGGCCACACCTACTGTTAGATGGTATGGCTTTGTTGGAGTGGGTATGGCCTTATTAGAGGAAGTGTGTCACTGTGGTGGCAAGCTTTGAGGTTTCCTGTGCTCAGAATACTGCCCACTGAGTCAGTCGACTTCCTATTGGTTGCAAGATGCAGCACACTTAGCTCCAGTATGTTTCCCTGCTTTGTATGATGATGATAATGGACTGAACCTCTGAAACTAAAAGCAAGCCATCCCAATATAATGTTTTACATTAAAAGAATTGCCATGGTCATGTTGTCTTTTCACAGCAATAGAAAATCCTGAGATATTAAGTTTATACCCCAAAGTAATAGATGTTATTACTACTTAATGGTACAAGCCAGAAAACATTAAAATGTCCATCAATACTAGAATAAATTGGGGCATATCAATAAACCAAGCAACTCTACCAACCAAAATTTAAAACATCTAATGTCAAAAGTTAGTAGTTTTAAAGAACAGCTTATCAATACATATCTATCTAATTAGCTCTTAAATAATTTTAGAAAATTTAATTACTAAAAATAACATAAGTCAATATTATGCATTAATTACAGTAGAATTCAAACATCTTTAAAAAATTACATAAATTGGACTCAAGGGGAAAAAATCACATAATAAACCGATAAAAAAAACTTTCAACAATATCCCACATCACTTCATAACAAAAATCCTAAAGATACTTGGAATTAAAGAAACATATCTTAACAAAATAAAAACAAAAATGATATAAAACAAACTTAGAGTCAACATTAAAGTAAGAGGGAGATAACAAAACATTTTTACTAAAATCAGAAACCAAGGCATATACATTCAGCGTTCTTATTCATTATAGTGCTGGGAATATTAGCTGATGCAATAAGAAAACAGAAAATCAAAGGAATTCAAACAGGCAGGGAGGAAGTCACAGAATCTTGACATAGACAATCTGATGCTTTAGGAAAGAAACCCAAAAGCCTCCACAAGAAAATGTTCAGAACTAATACATACAATCAGCAAAGTAGTAGGATATGAAATTAATATATGAAAACTAAGAGGAAACTGTAAACTAATAATAAATATATTGAATGTTGAGGAGGAGGAAATAATAGCATTTAGAATTTTCTCTCTTGCACATATATACATACACACACACACACACACACACACACACACACACACACACTCCTGCAACTTGTCCTCTGATTTTCACATGTGCACCAAGGCATATGCCCACCAGCATACAATATATCTAAGTGAACAAAACTAGAATGAATTGTAGATGATGATCTCATGTTTTCTGTATACATCAAGAGTTTGAAGAAGCTTGGTTAATGCTAAACTGCTGAGTTTTATGTAGTTCTAAAGACTATATACAAGTACTCCCTAAAGGTCAACTTTATGGACCCCATATTTTAAGGCTAATATGTCAGAAAAAAAATGATTAAGCCCATAAAATACTAATGACTTTTCTTTTTGGGTAATATACGAGTACATAATCTTAGCAAAGCATAACAGTAAACATGGTGGAATAATAAACACAGAATGTATGTGGAGGTGGAAAATACAATTTCAATGGTCAGAAAGGTTCTTAATGAACTAAAAATATTTGACAAAGATGTTGAAGAATGTGTAGAATCTTGATTTGAGAACAAAAAAGGCATTTCCACTGTAAGTGTAAAAATCAGAAATTGATACATTCAAAACATTTTCAGAAACTAGTAGGTTTGCCATGTATATGTAATAGTAATTTTTTTATCATAACAGCAAATAAATCTCAAACCATCAACAGGAAAATTGGGGACAGAACTGAAGATGGGAACTCCCAGTTCCTTCGATTTACAGAGAAACTTGCATCTCTTAACCTAAAACCAACCAACCAACAACAAAAACACCAATGCACGGATGTTAGTGAATTTGACAATAATACATCACAATACAAGTACATGCAAGTTACATCCACAATTGTGATGAAACTATAATCCCATGTGCCACACACAGCATTCCACACTTCTGATTTCTCTAGGATCAGTGTCTTTGAAGAACACCTGGCATCTGCCATGAAATCTGGAGTTGTCATCATCCAGAAGTAGACTGCTGCTTAGGCTGAGGGCTGCTCTCCTCACCTTGTCACTATCCGTTTCTGGAAGGCTCTAGACACAGTTGCTGACACTGCTATGCTGCAAAGTCCATCTGTGTGGAACAAAACAGCCACTGCCTCCTCTTTGCCTCCACATCAGTGACCAAACAAAGCGCATTCAAGTCAAAGACACAACAAAGGTTTTGAGAGAAACATCAGTCCCTTGTCAATAAATCCAAGGTAAAATTCCATCTACCTTTCTCAAATGGGGTTCCATGAGAAAGTTAATGCCCTGCTTGATGTGAGTGTCACTTATTAATTCTAACAAGGCTGGCACAAAGCTAGAACCTAGATGCACAGGATAAAAGCTAATTCATCACATACTATTGATGCCTCACAGTATTAAGACTCAATTTCCCTAAGAGTTCAGGGTGGAAGGAGCTGGTATATGTATAATATGTAAATTAAGCTTTGGTAGGGTATGTGCTGTCATTTTAAGAAAAAAAAAACAAAAAACTATAGACCTGTGGATCCAATGCCTCACTACACTGTTGAAGAAAAATAAAACAGCCTGGAGCAGTGCTTAATTGAATTTTATATAGATTTTAGGATGCCACAAAAAAGTAGCAACACAAAAGGGTGACCAACAATATTACAAGCAATAAAATGTGTTCAGAAAAGCATTTTCTGGCTTCACTGTTAATACTTATGAAGCTCATTTAAGATTCTTGAGGATGGGCTTCTGCAAGGCATTAGTTTTCTGTCTTAGAGAATGAGACAATAAAAAATTACGTTCTGAAACATTTAAAACCAGCATGAAACAGAACCTTGATTTCAAGTAAGTTTAATACAACTTAGAGGTGTCTACCTTAAGGCTAATTAATCTCACAAAGAATTCTTCATAAAAGATTTATCTCATTGTTTAGACAAGAAAACTGAAGTCCAGAGAAGTAACTGGTATGTCTCTAAAAGGCTCAGCACAAGCACTTTTCTGAGATGTCTCTTCTAACTGCAAGTACTGCCTAGCCCCCTAAATAGCCACTGAGACAAAAGACAAGCAGACCAGGACTGTTGATATCAGTGAAATGTGGCCCTGATTTGTTTAACCCCTGACACCTCGGGAATGGATCTTACTAAGAGACGAGGGTCTTCATAGAGCTAATTAAGTTAAAATGAGTCATTAGGATTTCCTGAACCTCAATATTTCACAAGAAGAGGAACGTTAGACACGGCTATCTAAAGAGAAAAGAAAGTGGACCGTGTGTGAGAAGACCCATGGGGCGAGTGGCCTGCTACTCAGTCAAGAGGAAAGAATGGAAATGGATTCTTCCCTCAGTCTCCAGAAGTAATATGCTCACTCTTTGAGTCGTCCTGTTTTAGTAAGGACTTTCCAGAGGAACAGAACCAAGAGTGTGAGGAGGTGGAGGGGAATGGGGGCGGGGGTATAAAATAAGCTTTAAAATAGTGGCAAGAGCCAAATCACACCTGATATTCTAAAAGCCCATTAGTTGAGGCTGGCTGCCTCAACATCCTAAGTAGTCCCAGAATAGCTGTCTCTTGGTAGAGGGCAACAACAGGCAGTTACTCAGTCCACAGGGCAGACTGCCTCAATGGTCCCAATTTAGCACCATGAGTCCTGAAAGTTCTGGAAGAGCTGCTAGGTTCATTCCATGATCGAAAGCTTGGAAAGCTACTGTCAATGAAGGAATCATCAGGACAACAAATCAATAAGACCCCTCAAAGGGTAAGCCATGTCAGCAAAAGGCTCCAGAACTTCCTTCTGAAATTGGCTTTTTATATGGGCTGCTGTCAGAGGGTACCACTCACAATCATGTCCGACATCAATCAAGGCAGTAGGGACACTTCTTTAGTGATGATCACTACTCAGGTGGTTTTAATTTGTGGCAAATTGACATTAAAATCACCCATAAGTCCCTTAAGCCTAGACAATAAATTTCTGTCACTTAAACCACCCGATGTGGCATTCTGTTGAAACAGCACCAGCAAACTGATAAATATACACAAATACTAAATAAATTTAAGTTTAAAAATTACCATTCAAAGTCACCAGCTACCCAAGTACAGAATAATTTTCTATAAGTCTAGAATGTTTAAATGTCTGGTGGGATGAAATTCTTACCTTCATTTTGTTAAAAAAAATAATAATAATAAATCTATTAAAAACCTATTGTCAGGTTAAATATTTTGATGTACTCACTCTATGATGAATGCCAACCCATAGGTTTTCTGACAATATTCTGGCTCTTAAAAATTATTATGAATTGAATGTGTAACTATGCATATTTGATAAAAATTAATAAAGATAAAATCCAGACAGTAAATCTATATTAATTACTTATAATTTTAATAGGTAACAAAATGGAACATTCTCTCTTCCTAAGGAACTTCACACTATTTCCAAGTAAGTGGCCTCTTGGGGCTGGCAAGATGCTCCGTAGGTAATAAGTGACACTTGTCACCTGACAACCTGAGGTATATTTCCAGTTCCCACATGGTGGAGAGAGACGCTTCTGAATCCATACATGCAGTGTGGACACACACACACACACACACACACACACACACACACACGTACACAAGATTTTTTAAAAGAAATTGCATCTTATATGCAAAAAAGACATTAAATAAAATGTATTATGTATTCTTGAGATTAGGGAAAAGGGAATAAACCTCAACAAAAAGGAAGCCCACAAACATCATAATCCTAAATGCAAAAAAAGCAAGCATTTCCATTAAAATCATCAGCAAAACAAGCATGTCCACTCTCCTTCCTCCTGTTCAATGCACTACTTGACTTCTGATCTGGAGAAATAAGACTAATGAAGAGAATAAGGGGATATGAATAGTAAATGCAGAAATCAAATTGTCTTTATTTGCAGATGATGATTTCATACATTAAAAAGCCCTACGGAGTCTAACAAGTCTAACAGAAAACTCCTACCACCAAAAAAAATACATTCTTCAAGGTAGTAGTATACAATTTTAATATGTAAAAATCAGTAGTATTCCCATATACAAATCACAAATTCACCAAGAAGGAAATTAAGGAAATAATACCATTAACAATTTCTTCAAAAATCTATCTGGGAATAAATCTGACCAAAGAAGTGAAATATTTGTATGATGAAACTTTAAGACACTAAAAAAAGAAAAGGAAGATGATCCCAAAGATGGAAAGATCTCCCTTGCTCATGGTTGGCAAAATTAATACTGCAAAATCTACAGATTCAATACAATCCCCATCAAAATTTTAATGCAGTCTTTCACAGAAATTGAAAAAGTTCTTAAATTTCATAGAAAAATACAAAAGACATAGGCAAATGAATACAATCATGAACAACAAAAATCTGCTTGAAGTATCACCATCCCAGATTTCACGTCATATTACAGAACTACAGTAATGAAAACACCATGACACTGGCATTAAAATAGACTCATTGGTCAATGGAATAACTGAGAATGTGTACATAAACCCATACAAGAAGACAATAGTACACACTGGAGAAAAGGCAGTTTCTTCTGTGACAAACGGTGCTAGTTAAACTGGATAGCTGCATGCAGAAGAATGAAACTCTACCCCCATCTCTCACCAGCACAAAAATTAACCTTAAGTGGATCAAGGACATCAACAATAGACCTAAATCACATATAGAAGAAAGTACGGAATATGGCTGAACCTACTGGCATGAGGAAGGAGTTATGAACAAGAGAAAAGCACAGGCACTAAAAATAACAATTAATAGTTGGAATCTCATGAAACTAAAAAGCTTATGTACAGCAAAGGATGCTATCACCCAAGTCAAGATGCAGCCTCCAGAAAGGGAGAAAATTCTTACTAATTTTACATCTGACATAGGGTTATTATCTAGAATGAACAAAGTGTTCAGAAAATTAAATAAGAAAACCCCAATTAAAATTGGGGCATAGAACTAAATAGAGTTCTCAAAAGACAAAATACAAATGGCTGAGAAACAACTAAAAAAAAAACTGTCAACATCTCTAACCATCAAAAAATGCAAAATAAAACTTGTTGAGATTTCATCTCACCCAGTCAGAATGGCTAAGGTTGAAAATAAATAAATAAATAAATAAATAAATAAATAAATAAATAAATAAATAAAACCAAAGACAATAAATGTGGGAGTGTACATTAAAAAAGAGGAACAATTATTCACTGCTAGTGGGAATAACCAGTTTTGAAATCAGTGTGAAGGTTCTTCAAAAACTAAAACTATCCAGCAATGCCATTACTGGGTGTGTACTCAAAGGACTCCATATCTTATTCCAGAGATACCAGCTTACCCATGTTCAATACTGCTTTATTCATAATAGCCAAGAAATTGAAAACAACCTAAACATCCATCAACTGATGAATGGATATTGAAAAGGTGGTGTATTTACACAATTGAATATTATTTATTTATTCAGAAAATGAAAATTTTAGGTAAATGTATTGCAATAACATTCACAAAACCTGTACAAGTCTAAGCCAAACCAAAGCCCAAAACAGAGGGGGAAGGTGAGCATACAATCCAAGCCCAATCATGGAGCTATTGGCAATTGTTAGCTGCTTTGACAAAGGAAATAGATTTTTCTCGAATTGTGTAACCCCTAGTAAGTCTGCTGTACTCCTGAAGAAGACCTATTGGTCTTAAAGAATTAAAAAGAAAGGATACAAAGTTGGGTAGGTAGGGAAAGGGGGTGGATCTAGGAAGACTTGAGAGTTGAATATGATCAAAACACACATTGTATAAAACTCTGAAAGAATTAATAAAAAAGAAATAGCATCTTCCAACTTCATCATATTATGAGTCATATTCATAAACTACAATACAGGTCTATCACTAATTTTGAAGTTGGTGGTGATGAAGATGATGGTAACCTTATTATCATCAATGAGATAATAAGTATATGAGGCATATTTCATCTTCAATTCTGGGAGTGGTTCTTTCATGGAATGGTTAATGAGAAAGATACATGGGAAACTGTCCAATGAATGTTAGCTAATTTGTTGTTATTACTGTTACTAAACCAATTTATTTTTTAAGCACTTCATTTGGGGACTAGAGAGATGGCTCAGTGGAAAAGAGCACATAATGGTCTTGTAGAGGACCTGAATTCAATTTCCAACACCCACATTAGATAGCATGGGCACCTGCACACACATTCTCACAAGGAGACACATATGTACACACACTTTAAAAACTAAAAATGAATCTTCTAAAAGCACAGTTTATTTTAAATCTAATATCAAATGTAAAAATACTCAGAAATTATATTTATTTAATATTTCATTAAATTTTAATGGACTAAATGTAACTATAAATTTAGATTTTTAATAATGTTATTTGTTTTATTTTCTCTAAATAATTGGATGAAAGTGATAAAGATATAAATAAATATATGTCATAATCAAGAATCTCACTCTAAACTAGTTTTCCTGAGGAAGCAACAGCTTTTTTTTTAACCATATAATCAGAAGACATTTATGATCATGGTGATACCTTTCAATTCCTGGGTTTGGGTATTTTAGGCTTGGGATTTTCCCTTCATCCCCACACTGTTTTCAATGTACTGTGTGACTGCCTACATCTCAGAAAGGCTGACAATCTGCCCTTTGCATTAAAATTTTTTCACACTGCCACATCTCCGAAGTCATGTCAATGAATTCTCTAATTTGCCTTTGTCTTCCTCATTCTCTCCAAATTCCTTCTATCCCTCATCAAATACCCTTCCAATCATTTTAAGTATTTTTTCCTCGCACCTCTTCCTGATGCCCATGTCTTTCTGCTGTTTCGTAACCATCAATCTTCTCCCTTCTTGGTCAGGAAGGAAAACATCTGTTCAACGTTCTTTCCTGGTCACTGTAATAAATCTTCCAAAGAAGAGCACTGTGTCTTTTCTTCCTCAGTCTCAGAACAATTTTTCTGTTCAGCTGAAACACGGATTTATGGCATCATGCCAGGGTTTTTTGTTCTTCTGTACCATTGTTTAACTCCTAAAGACTTAGGCAGATACTATTTGTTAAAAGATACATGGTCAAAGTTTACACTGCTGTGGTTTGAATAAGGAAAGTCCCCCATCACTCAAGTGTTTGAACACTTGGCCCTCAGTTGGTGGTGCTACTTTAGGATACTTATTAGATGGAGTATGTCACTGGGAGTGGGCTGTGTGCATTAATAGGTTGGTCCTAGCTTCCTGAGAGTGGATACAATGTGACCAGCCAGCTTCCTGCTCCTGCCACCATGTCTTTCCTGACTGGTGGCTCCTATTCCTCTAGAATTGTAAGCAAAAGTAAATCCTTCTCTCCAAATCTGTTTTTATGGAAGTACTTTGCCACCAATGCTAAAGAAACTAAGACACCTGGGTGCCTTATGACTAGATGAATATTTTCCGGTCTGCACTTTAAGGTGTGTTTAGCTGTAACTGATCAACAGTGCCTTATGACTAGTTGAATATTTTTGAGTCTGCACTTTAAGGTGTGTTTAGCTGTAATTGACCAACAGTGACCTTCTTGAGTTGAGGCATGACCTTTCTATAATCTCAGTGTCTGGATTTCTTAATAGAGGGAGCAAAGGGATGTAGGAAATATTACGGCAGCCTAGATAAACTAACTGCATCAGATGAGAAAGCTCAACACAATGACTGAAAAACTAGTGCAGCAGCACTTTCATTGACAGCTTTTCAAAATGACAGTTACTCTGTCTGGATCTCAGCAATATAGGAAGCACTCGGTCACCCATTCTGTTCCCATGGTTATGTGATAAAGGAATTCCTCTTTGGATTTTAATGACAGCCATCTGTCATGTTAGTTTCTAATATAACTCAATTCTCTTTTTCAGGATTCATGGGATGTTTGTATTATCTTTCGAGTAAAATGGAAGAGGTTGTACTGAGAACTTGATATGTAGGCCAGGTTGACCTACAGCACTCAGAAATCCACCTGGCTCTGCTTCCTGAGTGCTGGAACATGCACCACCATTCCTGGCCTAATACCTTTTAAAAAGGAAATGCTTAGAATTAAAACACATTTCTTACATAGAGTTTCTTTAACTTCCTAAACTTAAATAAGAGATAAAGACAAGTGATATTAACATTCTGTATTTTAGGATTTGTTTTGTTCCTTATTATTTTATCTTTGCTTTTGCTGCTAACCAGTTTTAAAGAAGTATTTGTTTTAAATTGAATGTTCTAGTAAAAAATAACAAGAATATGGTTTCATTCCTTTATTCCTAGTGTATTCCTAGTCACATCTAAATGTTTTCTATTTCTGTAAATAGTCTTTTGCATTCTCAGATTCCAAAATGCAGAAATTGAGACAGCCTCAGTGTCCACACAAACTCTCTCTCCATTTCTTTCTCTCCTCATTCCCCTCTGTCTTCATCTTTCTCTCCTATTGGTGAAATAGTTCCCTTATTGGCAAGGGAAGCTATCACTTTGACTCATAACAATAGTACACACTTTCCTTTGATAGGAACTATTCAGAGAAAGCATTGGTTTTTTTAGACAGTTACCCTTGGTGCCACTCTTCCTGCTAAAGGAAATCTTTTATTATTATTATTATGACTTGATACAAGTAGAACTAGAACATAGATTAAGGTTAGAAAGTGTTTGTTTGCTTTGTGTGGTACTAGGGGTTCACTCTGACTTTGTGTACACTAGGCAAGCACTTTTCTAGAACTACACCACTCTCTCTCCCTGTGAGTTCTTGATTGTGAATTTTGATGACTGAATTGATTCCGCTTTGACTCTAGAGGATTCTACCCAGCACATATTAAGTGGATCTTATAGTTTACCTAATAAATTAATCATTTAATCTCTGATAGTGGTTTTCACTTAAATAACTGTAATTTGAGGGAGCTATGACAGCAATGCTTTAACCATCTCTTCTGTCCTAATTGTGAGATAGAGCTACATGTAAGAAAATTTAAAATAAAAGAGCTGATGACATTTCTGTGCCTAAAAACCAGCCATGTAAAAGCTCAGCTTACAACTCTCTCTAAATAGAGGTAGATATAGCTGCCTAAGTTATCCCAACAAGGTATCTAGGTAATTGCCAAGCAATGGTAGGACAGGAAATAACTTTTAAAAATGGAGCTATAAAAAGAGACCAAGATACTCCAGCATAAAGAAGAAAACTATCAAAAGCAGTGGTTAAATAAAGAATAATCTTGTAACGTATATTGTATACAACCAACTTGAAATAGAAAGACTTCTTATTCGACCATCAATTATAAAATGTCCTTGAATGGCTCTTTTCATGAAACTTCATGTCACAGTCAATTCTTGTTTGAAATAACTATTGGTGGAGAGGGCAATCAAAGTAAGAAAAAGCTAAGCACAGAGGCTCTTCCATGGGGTTTTATACCCAAAGCTGCAACTCAAAGCAGAGGGCAAAGGTTAAAAGAACTCAGATCTATCAAAAACATCCTGGAAGGGACTATAGTCCTAAAAGATACTGCTAATTGCTGACTGTAAAGCCTACGGGCACTCAGAATTTTATAGTGTTATCATACTGTGAATAATAATCCTGGTCCAAGAAAGATAAATTAAAAGATGTAGGGTCAATGAAAGAAAGGAGTAGAATGATGCTGAATGCAATGGAGAAAGTCATCATAAAGGACACGGATTCTGCCACCACAGTGAACAAAGATAAGATTATTAAGTTTCAGTTTAACTACATTTGCAAAGGAGCCTAGGAGTAGAAAACACAGTCCATTATCCCTCTCTTCTCTGGTGAGCTGTAAACCAAACTCCCTCAGGCAGCATCAACACATGAACCACAGATGGTCAAGTAAACTTGGATGCCGAATTTAGGTGCATTAAAAATAGCTATTGGGGAGAAATAGTGAGAAGAGATTAGAAAATGAAAGCCTGTCTGTTCCAACGTCTAGCTAAAGACATGCAGGGGGCATATGCATGAATTGCCTAAGAGTCTCAATATGTGCACTGTAAACACCCATTACAGGAATGTTTCCACACTGAATTGTGTCAGTATAATTCTCTGTAACCACGCTTGGCATGGATGGAACTATATTGTATCTCATCTTCCTTCAAACAATGCACATTCATGTTTGAATAATAAAACTTGTCTAGCTATGGGAATTTTTTCACGTACAAAGCATAAATAAACACCAGTTTCGTTGGAATTATATTAATGAAACTGCAGATACCAGCTTCGTGACATGTGTAAACCATGAGGGAAGCCTTCCATTTTGATAGGGTTTAATATACATCCTTTATTTTTTTTAATTTAATCTAATTCTAAAGTTTTCCTACGATACACCTTTAGACCTTGCTGCTTGGCAAAATCATGTGTGTGGGGGGGGAATAAGTATCCTGCCACCAGAGACTTGGGTAACTTCAGAGGAAATCCTCTTTCAAAACTCATGGCCTAGTGCACAAAATGAGTGCTCAGGAGGGAAATATTTATGGGCTTTCTCCTAACTTCTGACCCTTGAAATTAAAAGCACTTTCTCCACCTCTTTTCTTCCAGTTAACCCATAGGAAAAATGTCTCTCTTTATAGCAGGGAGAAAATTTTATGTGCCCAAAGATACAGCTATATAGATGAGTGATCCAATTCAGGGCTTCCTCCCAAAAGCTGGCCTCCCAGTGGTGATATAAAAGCACAGAGTACCATGAAACAGGAATCCTAAACTGTGCCTGGCCCATTCTCCTCTATGGTGAAGAGGAAACACCTACCAACTGGGCACCAAAACGTCCAGTTATACACACTCCTCGAGTTTGGTAGTCAACCTAACGCTAAGTCTGCTCAGGAGCCACACCCCTTACAAAGCCATTTCAGGAACACCATCAATCAGATTTCCTGAATTGTCTGCCAAAATGGCTTCAAAGGAGGTACTATCTGGAGAAATAGAGTCTCTAGCTTCCACCTCTTAGCACAGAGGCAAGTAGAGCCAACCAAGTCTACCGTAACCAATCTCACTGCAAATAATAACAATAATTACATACTACTTCATGTGTATAATATATGCATAAGATTATAACACATTGTTATGAATACCATTTCATTCTGAAAAATAAGAGATAGCACAGCAGAAAGAAAAGTATTTCAAAAGAAACAACTATAACTTATTTTAGAATTTTGTTATTTTGGAGGACAGTATTTTCTACAAGGGAACGTTCACATCATCAAGCAAAAATTAAAAATGAGGTCACATGCACAAAGACAAATAATCATATGTATTTCACAAAAGACATTTTCTATTTTTATTTCTTCTTGTTAGCATATTAAATATGGAAAATTTAAGACTAAACTATTTCCCCTGGTAATTTATTTCCAGAAAGCTAATGCTTTCTAAATATCACCATTTCAGGCTTTCATTAAGAATTATTGGGAGATTGTTTCTTAATAAGGAAATGCAAATATTAAAAGTGAAGGGAGTGTTAATTACTTGAAAATGTGAAAGCATTTGCAGCATTTAAGACCCACGAAGGAGCTTTGAATCCCTAAGGTTACTTCATGGCTGCACTTAATCTTTCATCCTCTATGCTCCATGGCCTTACATTAGACATGACACATGCATGGAGCAGGTTTTTATTCTTCTTTTTCCTACTTTACATATTTCACTGCAGTGTGAGCCATATGTTCCCCTACAAATAGTGGCATGAAAGGCTATTTGCAAGAGAGGGAACCTCTTGATTCAGATTTTAGCAACATACAAAGTCCTCTTCATTAAAAACACATTATTGTTTTGCTTCAAGACATTTACCTTATGTTCCCAGTAATACTCTGACAGTTTAGAGATTAAAAACATCTGGAATGCAGGCATTAAGATTTTAGGGATCATGAGTCTGGCACTAAAAATATCAACCATTATGGAATACTCAAAATAACGGTCCTTTTGGTGATGTAAGGTTCAGGTGATGCATAAATTAATATATAATCATGTAATCATTGAACACCTTTCATGACTGGACATGAAGATACACAAGTTAAAACTTTGTCTGCAGATATCACCTACTTATAAACCAGGCAGCCTCTAGCGTATTGTTGTGCTCCATATTAATTCTAAAACTATATTTCAGTTGTTCAGTTTGATACAATGTTATCAACTTCTTTTTAATATCAGGAAGTAATAAAGCAAAATGCTCTTTGAGTTAATATATGACTTTTGCCATTTCTAGATTTTAAGCAGAATATAAACACATAATGGTGATTTTAAGACAGGTCTATGGGCTGAGAAGATAGATAGCACAATGGGCAAAAGCAGTAGAGTGCCCAGGATCCTCTAAGCCAAGCAGTGAGAAGCAGAGACAAGCAGATCCTGGGAGCCCACTAGCGAGCCAGGCAAGACAAAAAGGCCAAGTTCTGGGTCAGCAGCAGGTCCTTTCTCAAGGGAATAAAGAAGGCACCAGGCATTCTCCTCTGGCCTTGACCTGTGCATGCATTAGCACACTCATGTGTATATGTTACACACACACACACACACACACACACACACACACACACACACACTTAGAGAAGTATTTACAAAATATTCCATCCTCTTCATCCCACAATAAAACATAATTCAACGACAAGTGAGGGGCAGACCTGGCAACTTCTTCTGGCATATAGATCGTATGGTCCTATCCCACTTTCTCACCCTCATCCTCTTCCTTTCTCTCACTGTCTCTCATACTAGCTTTTCACAGCCTGAGGACTGGACAGACTCTGAAAAGCCTCAGACACTGAAGAATACATCACTCACAGCGACCACATGAGTGACTCAGCGGTGAATGTGATCAGTCGCCAAATGAGTGAGTCTAGAAGCCAGTATCTCTCAGTCAGGCCTTGAGATGGCTTCAGCTCTAGAGACATCTTGACAACAGCCTCATGGCAGAGACTCACCTACTCCTATATGCGAAATTGAGAGGCCTGTAAGATAGAAAGTATTGTTTAAATCTGCCGGTGTTGGGTCGGGTTCCTATCCAGCAGTAAGCAGCTACTAGAACATCTGATAGACTATGCTAGGAAGGAAAAGGCCAGACTCTTATTCCTTAAACCCAAGAATAAGATTTTCAGTTCTATGATACTGGAAAAGATGACACAGCATCTATGAGCATCATTTTGTCATCTATGTACAAAGACTGTTAAAAATATGTTCATGATTTTCTACCTCTACTGAAACAAAAGAAACAAACAAAATAGTCCAACAACAGGGCTGTCTCCAAAAGCTGTCTTCGTAGAATATTGCACTGAGTATTCTTGCTCTGGATGAAAAAAGAAATTATTGTGCTTCATTATAGCATGATATAACAGCTACCTTTCCATTCTATATTTAAAATGAAAGGTAGAGACAATGTCATTAAGTTAAACTAAACTCAAATAATTGTCTATGTAAGAGATTTAGGTAAACTATTTTCTCATACTGCTTGAAACAACACTCCCGTCTTATAGAACACTGCCTACAAAAACTTTCCATAAAAACTCAAAAACACTTTTATTAGAACTTTGTTATATTCTGTAACAGCAAAAAGTAAAAGGAGACAGTTGGGTTTGGGTGCTTGTTCCTCAGTTCAGCTGTTGAAGCTGTGCTGCGGACTTCTCCAGCTAAAATATCTGAAGGCAAGTCCCAGTTCTCCGCTGTTTGTAAAATTTACTCAATGATGCGATGTGCATCCCAGCTGAAAGCCATTAAGAGCATTGAGTATTCTTGAATTACTAAAAAAGGGGGAAAGGCCCCGTTTTGTGTGTATCTTCTCCATCCCAAAGGAAACACATTAACTAAGTAGAAAGGAAATTTTACCCTTAACATTTTTTTTAACAAGGAATATGAATTGCTGCAACTCAAAAGGTCAAGAAGATCATATCTCAGAAATTCCTCAAATACCTATGTGATATAGAACAAAACAAAGCTTTATTACTTTTTTATCTCAATTTTTAAAAACAACTAAAATGTCCAGTAGACTGTAAGGTGATTTTATATAGATGGGAGAGTTTGAACAGAGGTACTCTTCATGGGTGGACAATGCTGTTTCCAGGATAACTTGGGATATTAAGTGAAAATCTCAGTGCTGGGCACAGGATACCTTCCTATGAGTTACTGGGTAGGAAAACCCCAAAGGCACTCAAAATAGAACAGGTTATTGTCATTGCTTTTGATTGCCCACCATAAGTAAATGGCAAAGACACTATTGCTAACACACCACTTATTTTGGTTACAGTGCATCAAGAAATCCTAGGAAACTCTCTCTCTGTTGTCTAACTTCACAGTGCTATGTAGGCTGCTGGAGGAGAAAAGCCACCAATGGGCTAACGCAACGCTTGAGTCTGAATGGTAAAATACTGACCCACCAGGCAAGAGGTGCCCACTTGGTACAACAGGGAAATGACAGCTATAGGGGTAACCAATGACTTTCTCATTGGATCTGAGGCCTTCTCCCCCTGAGGCATTTCGTGTGAAGCACTGTAAACCTTGTCAAAACTATGACTGGGGAAACTGTAAGCCTTAAAAGGGGATACACCCGGAATTATTTCACAAATGTCAAATGCCCTTCTAACTTTTTGTTTATAGCATGGACTTGTACTGCTCTCAGGGTTAGTCAAGAAGATTCTTTCTTGCAGGGGTTATTTAAAGTGCTAAAAATTAGTAATTGTGAGTACTCATGTATAGATAGGCCATCTATATCAATATCCTCCAACCTAGGGCTCAGGAAACACTGAAGAAAAGAGGTTGAAAGAGTGTTAAGAGCTGGAGCAGGGAAGGAAGCTAGGAAATACTGTCTTCATGGCATGACTTAGCTGTTACACACACATCAACACTCAGAAGTTGTGATTACTTGAACAATATCACACCAGCCAAAATTCCAGCATGGATAAGGAGGGGACTCCCAAGGCCTCTTCCTGACCTGAGACTAGGCCCATCCCTACCTGAGAAGCTATTGGCAGCTAATGGCTCTGAGGGAAGGAAAGTCACTTTTCTTTGGGAATGTGTTAAAGTAAGATTGTCCATGCCCCAAAGGAGGCCCTCATCCTAGTCACATACAGGCAGAACTAAGGTGATTCAGGGGTTTCCATAATAACATTAATTTTAAAGTGGGGGTGGGAGGTAGGGGGAGTTAGGAGAGTTACATGGGAGAAGTGTCAGGTGGATATAAACAAAATACATTGTAGACCACATCTAACCTCTCCACCCAGCAAGATCCTGCACATCCGTCTACAAGGTCTAGCCCAGTGAGTCTGCCGGGCCCTCCCTTCCATGCACCCTCCACTACCCTACAGATTTGGCCCCTGACCCACATCCATGGCCTGGGCCTAGTCTGTTTACTCTGCCTGTGACCTCTATACTTTCTCCAAGACCCTTCTTGACCAAAGCCTACAGGCCACTTCCACACCATATCCAACCTCTCTAAACCCCTCCTATGAAGCCAGTATCACCCTAACACCAAAACCATGTTAAGACACAATTAAAAATGAAAACTACAGGCCTATATTGCTGGTGAACATAGACTATAAAATGCTCTAAAATACTTGCAAACAGAATAGACACATACATCAAAAAGATTATCCACCATGACCAAGTTGGCTTTATCTCTGATGTGTGGGAATGGTTGAACATATGCAAGTCAATAAATGTAGTAAACCATAAAAATGGATTTTAAGACAAAAAACACCTCAATAGATGCAAAAAAGTCTTTGACAAAATCCAACATGCCTTCAAAATGAAAGACCTAGGAAACATAGAACTAGACAGAACCTACCTCAACAAAATTAAAGCATAATCTCTAACTACATTCTGAATATTTGTCTTTATAATCATAGATAAGCATAGTCCTCACATTGCATCAAGGAAGCTTCTCTTTGCAACAGACAGAGACCATTATAGAAAACCAAAATCAAACAAAAAGCAGTGTTGTAGAGCCCAGTCCCAGTGGATACATCTACAATACAGTTCCTGCTTCTAAGGCTCAGAGGTCATTTTAGAAGGGAAAGAAAGCCAGAGGATCAGGGAGCTTGCTATGAGATCCTATCTCTTAAGAATATTAGAAACTATATCCATAATGCCTCACCTACATGACTGTGTCAACATGAGCTGAACAAAGACAACAACAATAAACCAGCCCAGGGATGGCACCACCCACAATCACTCCCCCATCAATCACTATTTAAGAAAATGTCCTGCAGGCTTGCGTACAGCCCAGTTTTATGGAAGCATTTTTTAGTTGCGGTTCCCTCCTATACAATGACTATAACCATGTCAAGTTGAGATAAAATTATCCAACACACACACACACACACACAGAGAGAGAGAGGGGGGGGGCGGGGGGAGAAGCCTTTGAAAGAAATCAAGGAGAGGAAAATGGTAGGTATTGGAGGGAGGAAAGGGAGGGAAATAATGTAACTGTATTATAATCTCAAAAGAAAAGAAAGAATTTGCAATGTAAAAAGTACATTAGCTGTAAACTGACAGGTGTCCAGTTGAAAAAGGGAAAAATGATAGAACTACCTAATCCATACACATAACACTGCTGCTTACAAGAATTTATTGATTTCTCTCACTTAATGATATAAAGATAAAATCTAGGACTTTTTATTAAAAGAAAAATTACTAAAATCTGCATGCAATTTACAGTTTGTAATAATAACAGAAACAAAAGAATTTAGCTTTCCTTTTAAGGCATAAGGAAACTGGCATTCAAGGACAAACAGTTGTTAAATGGTATGCAAGGGACTAATACATCGACTCACCACTAAGTCTAATACCACTCCTCTTCTGCAATACTGCAACATAATGATGATGTGTAACCATGCCTCAGAGGTGTTTGTGCAAACATTAGGCACGGAAAATGTTGCTTCAAAAGAAATCACTTAATTTTTGTGTTAACATACTTCCAACTGTTTTTCAATGATTTATGAATCGTCCACGAATATATTATGTAATCACTGAAATATTTAACATATTTAAACATGTAATATCAATGGGAAATTGCTAAAGGTACCAAGCCATTTATGTTATAATATCTAAGTATTTGACACATTTCCGCATCTATTATTTGTTTGAATTCACTCAGAACTTCTTCCCTTACTCATTCGCTATTTATTTGTGTCTGTTCAGCTTCCTCACAGTGTTTCTGTTTTGTAAATATTATTAGTATTGGGAACTACATGGGAATTCCAAAAGCACCATCAGAGCTAGTTGGAAAGTTAAGAGCTCACTGGAGCTCCAACCTGAGTTTTGGAATGCACAATGCTGTCAATCAAGATTTATTGAACATCCACAGGTTATGATGTGATTTGGCTTGGGTGGTAGACAATAAGGGCGTTTGTAGATCCATGGTGGATTTCTTACTTTCCCAAGTGGTGGAAAACTGTCAAAATGCTAATGTGATGGGTAAATGCTGTGTCCACACTACTCATCTGAATTGACAATAGAAACAGGTTTCCTTCCAAAACTATCCCTTAGTATATAATGTAGTAGGTCTACTCTGTGAATACTTAGGGTGGAAGAAATAGTTGCTTTAATGATTTCTTTTACCTCTTATAGAAGTTTCTTGGTTTGTCTTAAATTTTAGGGGTAGAGATTTGCTGTTGTTGTTCTTTTTTTTTTAATCTTAAAGGAATGCATAGATTAAGCCCCATTCCCTTGTAACCCCCTCCCCTTTTTTAGGGAAAAAAAATTAATTGTGAATATGTTACAATATTGTTCTAATTTGCTTTCTATTTCTGTGATAAAGAAAATGACCAAATGTGACTTGGAGAAGAAAGGTTTCATTTTAGCTAACCACTCTGGGGTCACAGTCCTTCACTGAGGGAAGTCAGGGCAGAAATTCAAGGAGGGACCTACAGGTAGGAACTGAAGCAGAGGCCATAGAGGAGCACTGCTTTCTGGCTTGCTCTTCATGGCTTGCTCAGCCTGCTTCCTCTCGGCCATCTGTGCAGGGATTGCACATTCTATAGTAGGCTGGGCCTTCTCACATCAATACTAATGAAGAAAATGCCCCACAGATTTGTGTACAGGCCACTCTGATGGAGACAATTCCTCAACTGACATTCCCTCTTACTCAATGATGCTAGCTGGAATCAAGTTGACAAAAAAGTAACTAGTAGCTATGATTAAAACTAGTTTACTTCAAAGTACTTTCTCAATTTGCTATGATAATGTAAAAAATGGAAATAAGACCAAACGTCTATTCTAACCCAACAAAATAATTACTCAATGAGGAAACTTTTCAAAGAATGGTAACATATGTGATTGGAGTTTTGTCTATTTTCTATTCAAATGCAATTTATTTCTTATCATAATATGTAATCTCCACAAACTGTATAAGACAGAGACAGAACTATCCGGAGACATGAAGATCACCCAGCCTTGGAAACCAATTAAAACAAAGTGTCTGCAAATACACAGTCTTACACATTAGAGTCGACCAAACTCAGGGAAAATTAGAAAAAAAAATCTATCTGACATTTAATTTACTTTTATAGTTTATAATTTTATAAATTGTTATGAAAATAAATACTGTACCCTTTAAACAACCTGTGTTCCTCTGGTTGTTTTGATTTCTTCTTTTCCATTAAAATGTTCACACATTAATGGGCAAAATGAACACAAACTCAACCCAAAGGCAAAAAAAAAAAGAAACCTCTTGAAGTTGAAGAATCACCTTCTCATTACATATCTCTAGTGATAACAGTCTTTATTCTGTTTAAAACTCCTGGCCAGTCCTGGTGATCCAAGTCTATAAATAAGTGCTGAGGCAGTTCAATGTCTGCCTTGGCAAAATACTGAGTCAAAGCCAGCTAGAGCAACTTAGTAGGATTGTGTCTCAAAATAAAACCTAAGAGCCTTGGGCTGAGATTGGAAGTGTGGCTTAGTGATATACTACTAGTATATCATGTAAAAAAACTGAGGTTCAACACCTAGTATCACATTTAAATAAATACATAAATAAATAAGCCTCCTTCCATTTCAATGAATATGTTCCACAACCTTTTATTAGTTGTTTACAGTATTTTAAGGACTGTAAGGAAACATTTAAGGGATATATAAATATATGTACATAATATTAAATGCCATCTTTAGAGCTAGTGAAATGGTTCAGCATATATAGGCACTTGATACAAAATCTGATGGCTTAAGTTTAATACCCAAGACGCACACAGTAAAAGAAGAGAAAGAACTAACCCTCACAACTTGTCCTCTGATCTCCACAAGCACACCATGGCACATACATACTCAAACACACACACACACACACACACACACACACACACACACACAAATAATAAAAATTTAAAAATTTTAAATATGCCTTCTCCCATTTCAATTTAATGCATCCAATAATATATTTTCTTATGTTTTTTACAGTATTTTTCCCTACTGCAGAGAATATTTTGGGGGATACATTTATGTATATATAATACTCAGTACCATCTTTATACCTTTTGAATTTATTCTTTACTACATGAGCAGCGGCAATTAAATTATTTTGATGAAACCAAAATCCTGTGGCTTTGCCCCAAGAGTGACAGGTGATATATGTAAGTAAATCAGAGTGGTGAAGTACACCATGGGCTATGGTAAGTGTCCAGTACCACAAGCACTGTTGAAGCATACTCTCTTCCTGATTTACCACCTAGAGATCTGTGAGAAAACTCAAGAAGTTGGGAAAGGGGGTTGGGGGTTGTCATTTTGTTTTTTGTTGGCTTGTTTCGTTTTGAGTTTTGCTTTTCTGGGCTATGGATGTAACTTAGGGCCTGGCACAAGGGCACATGCTGTGTAACAACATGCTACTAATGAGCCCATGTGTATTTGTTTTACACATAACAGAACCTTACTCAAAAATCCCAAACTTCAAAAGGATAGAAGTAATATTTAAAAGATGATTATAAGAAAGTATTACCTTCAAATTGCAAACACACGAAGAATGTATGCTCAATGAGATGCTTCAACCTTTGTTACAGATGGTAAAATTAGTACCACCACTGGGAGCTACCACCATTTTTAGCTATGGCTGAAAACTGCCCATTCAGACACTGGTTCCTAATACCAGCCTCAGCCAGAGTCCTTTATTCAGAACTCAGCATCTCAGTTTCCCAGTCTCTAAGCAAAGTTGGATCATAAACCAAATAAATGGGCCATTCTACAAAATGGTATATGAGCTGTTAAATATTAGGAAATATCAGACAAGAATTGCCACTGGAAAAAAAAATTATTCTTCCATGGGTTAAAAGAAAAAACAATTTCATGCCACAATTTTCTTATCATTTCTTTATGGGGTATTAGACATTATTTATTACATTTTATGGCTTCTGGATATTTTCATGTTCCCATAAATATTCTTGATTTTTGTCCTTTGAAAGCAATTGAAATTCTTGAAAAAAATTTGACATCTTCTGATCTTGTTTTTAATAACAGTGAGAGCAGTTCAGGAGTTAACCTCAAGTTATTTTTTTCTGCATTAAACAGCTTTTTTTTTAAATACTATCAGATGCCCCAAGAATTCTGGAACTTGCTTCTTTGATGGGAAGGAACAGACCCCATTCCAATCATTATTTAAAGAAAGGGATCATTCCCATAGAGCTTTGAACCACTCCATGGGAGCTCTGCAGACTTCCAGAATTCTCTTAGCCATCTCATCTCTAACACTGTGTCCTGCAGAATGGAACTGTCATGCTCCCCTAGGATCTTAGCTTATCTCATTGTGACCCACTGGTTGGTTCTGCCCCAATAGTACCAGTCTTGGTAACTTAATATGAGATGTATGAAGGACCACTGGCTTGTATAGTTTTTTATCTGCTTTATGTCCTGCTTCAGGCTGTAGAATAAACTGGCCAGTAGGTCCATTATTTGTACATCCAAAGCCAAAGCCTAAATTACCTTTGGACAACTCAGTTTTGATCACAGCTCTCCTGTTTAAAATGCACCATTGAACTTTTATTGTTAAAATATACTCTAAGGTTTTTATTGATTTAGAAATTGATTTTCTAAAGCATGCCTGTTTTCCTAATCTTTTCTCACAATCCTTCAGAATAAAATAATTGCAATTTCAGATACACAAAGTAGTTTTCATTCCATGTGTAGACGTTCTTTCTATTTGGAAAGCTCATTCCTTCCTTAGCTGCTGTGAATGTCTTCTTCATCCAAGAATTAGCAACACAAAAGCAATATCAATGAGGCACCTTCCTTCCAACTGCCACCCTCCTCCTTCACTCCGACCTAGAAGTCTTTGGGGACATTGCTCTCTCTACTTCTACCAGAGTGTCACAGCTATTTATTTCAACTTCTATTTCCCCACCTTGGATAAGTTTCTCAGGCTGTTTTCTCATGTGAAATGGAGAAAATAAAGGGTACCAAAATTTGGGGCACATACTTAAAACCTATCTTAACAAGTAAATTAGCTTTATTATCCATTAACACAGTCCATTTTTTTCTCTTCTGTTCCAGAATATCTTTTTAAGATCATATACCTTTAAAGCATTTGGATCCACTCACTAATCTAAAAGCCATATATAATATAAATACTACATGGATAATCTTAAAACAGGAATGACCTCAGAGGCTCCAGAATGAGAGATAAGAGAGAACCAGAGCAGGAAGATAACTGGATGAGCCTGAAGAAGTATCCGAGAGCCCCAGGGCCTATGTAAAGGACTTTATAACCTAACATAAATGCAGTAAGATAACATAAATATAATCAAAATGCACAGGAAAAAATAGAGAAGCTGCATTAGAGGCGAATAATAAGTCAGTTGTTGATTACAGAGATACTTCATTGTTCAGTTGGCAATAAAGTGGATCTAAAGGCAAAATTAAAGTGCCCTACTCACCTGCAGTAGAAATGGGGAAAGTGGGGAGCAATATTTCATAATGACTCACAGTGAAACAAATGGACAGTTCTTTAATAGTGGCTATGTCTATGAATGCTTTAAATGAAGTACTGTAAAATCCTCTGGAAGGAATTTCTAATCAGATTTGTGTATTTGTATTCAAAATACATAGTCTGTAATACTGCACAGCAAACAGCAGAAAGTAAAACATAATTTTTAAGGCAACATTTGAGGAGAGAGCCTTTTTTTTTTTTCTGAGTGGGGCCTCTTTAAACTTTGTTTACTTTCTCCCTAAGAATAAAGGCCTTGGGCAACATTTAATTAAGATGCTCCAGGAGCTTTCCTGCTTCCTGAGGCAGGATTGGGGATGCTGAGATAGTCTTCTCCTTGGAGAAAGGGGATGGATAACTTTGAACTCTCAAAACAGTGTCTTGAGCAAAGCCATGTCCCTGCAAAGGCCAATTAGGTAAGACACCACAGTGAACGGGTAAGGAATATTTGAGTGCTTAGATTTAGAGGAGAAACTGGAAAGCCTCTACCACATGGTGTTTCTGTTACCTCAATTATAAACCATGAATTTCTATGATCAAATAATCTGTAACAATGAACGATTATTTTAGCAATATAAACTCCTATTTTCACAAGCACCATGGTGTTTACTTTACATTGGGTAATTCTCAAGCCTTGGCAACAGGGCAAGTTCATGGAGACTGAATTAGAAAACACTCATTGGATTAAAACTAAGTAAAAGAGAAATGAAGATTTGTTTTGTGATACTTTTGTTTTCTGTTGTGTGAGTTTTAACAGTAGAGAAGAATGCATATTTACAGAGACCATTATAGAATTTCTACGACCCCTCAAAGAAAAGGTTGACTTGAGGTCAGCCAAATGGTGAGCCTGGACTTTGGAAGAGCAACAAAACTGAACTGAGGTTCATTCTGCTACGGAGAAAACGGGATGCGGCCTATGTGAAGGAGACACTCCAGAGAATCAGCATTTAACGAAGTAGACATTGTGATGGCAATAAGCCAAGATGCTGCAAGGTTATGCAGCTGCATGAAAACCACAAAACTGAGAGGAAAAGCCCTTAGAAAGAAACGTGGCTGAGTGGTTAGTCCAGGCTTTCATTCATCAGAAATAACTCCTACTTAAAGTTATCACTTAAAGCTTTCCTATTAAGTGAGTATGTCTAAAATAAAATTTAAACAGGGCATTGTGCAACTGGGTAATAACACATTCACCCTCTGCTATATTTCCTCTGGGAATAGGCATGCATTACCGGGGAAATGACTTCGGGGCAGACTGGTAGTAATTAACAGCAGGATATTTTTATATAACCTTACAAATAATTGATACACTTCCTTTCCCAGATGTGCAAAGAAAAACAATTTTGTTTCCTATCAAAGTAAATTTTATAATTTGGGAAAGATTTGAAAGTTGGTGCTTTTGCTAACAGTCCTAAAACTATCCTGAGAATATTGTCCATTTTGAGCAAGACATACCTTAATTTTGAATTCTAAAATTTTTTCCCAGCTTAAGTGTTGTTTGTAAACATCAGTTGCATGAAGGTCAGTGATTATAAAGGTGATGATGGCATACTAAATTTGAATTTCTTACATTTACTTACTCTGTGCACGTGTGTGTGTGTGTGTGTGTGTGTGTGTGTGTGTGTGTTCACACGGATCAGAGGAACTTGAGGGAGTTGGTTTCCTCCTTATACTATGTGGATTGAACTCAGGTTGTCAGGCTTGGTGGTAGGGGTCTTTACCCATTGAGCCATCCCACCAGCCCAAATGTTAAATTTTACTGAAATCCTGATTCACTTCACTTCCTGATCTCTATAGTCTTATATCACTTTTGCCATGGATATGGTCCTATGAATCTAGTTTAATTGGAAGAATTCAAGCAGCGTTTACAATATTTATACTTTTAATCCAAATGTCATTTTAATCTACTTGACAGGGTCAGTCACTGAGGGGCCTCAATCACGATCCTGTGGGCTGAGTTCTGGACTGAGTGAAGATAAAAGAAAATAAAAGAAACAAACATGCAGGAAAACGGGAGAAGGAAGGCCAAGCATCAGCATTCATCTCTCTGCTGCTTGACTAAACAAGGCAATATGACTACTGCCTCATGCTCCTGCCACCATGTCCTTCTGCCCTCAGTCTGTGAGACACAGTAAATCTATGGAGCTAACGCAATAAGAAAATAAGCGAATATACATCCCCTAACCTACCATGAATAATGGCCTCTATACAACAAAAGGAACCTTTGAGCCCTTCTGAAAGTATTGCTCAGTCCACACAGCCTGGGTGTTTCCCATCTACCTATGGTGACAATTTCATTGCAATACTTCTCTTCTCTGAGCCTAGTGCTTGTCACATAAAAGTAAAGACAAAATATGAAATTGCACAGTACACTGAATGATATCACAGGCATCACAGACTAGGTAAGAGAACCCACTCCTTTATGCTCACATGGAGAGGCAACACAGTTGCATACAACAACATATGAGACATGGCATCATAAATATTGATATCTAGGTATGATGTGAAACAATGTTAGGAATTACAAAGAACATGGAGCTGTTAACAGTGCAAAGTGAAGCGACTCCATTCCATTCTCCTTTCTGTATATACATCTAGTTCTCTTATTTTGGAATTTCTGACATTAACCACACGCATGGGCCTCCTTCCGCATTTCACTTACCCTCTCAATTATCGCTCAGCCCTACCAACCTCACAAACTTTCAGGACAGACTAGCATTATCACAAAGGGTTGGGGAGAAGAGCTACAAAGGAGCCCAAAAGCAATGTGTGTTGTTCCTACAAGGAATTTCCTTCTGGATCATCTGGGAGATTTAAAGCTAGTATTCACTTCCAATGAGTGTGAAATGTTTTATTACATACCAAGGACCACCTTCTATACATCTATACACACACACACACACACACACACACACACAGGTGAGAGAGAGAGAGAGAGAGAGAGAGAGAGAGAGAGAGAGAGAGAGAGAGAGAGAGAACCACATCACCAAGGATCATCTCCTCACACACACACAGCTAGAAATACCACTATCTCCTCAGTCATTTCAAGCTTGCCTTTTAATCAGCACAGTAAACAAGCTCCTGTGCCTCGGGCTGGCGTTCCACAAACTCAGCCAAATCCTGGGGTTTTGTGAATGCTGCAGTCAGCAGGCCAAGGAGACATATTTGCTCACACATTGTGTTCCCGGGCACAATAGAAAGACTCGCAAAAATTTCAAACACTGTTGTTATACAGCAGTTCATAATCTGGTCAGAATCTCCTGAAGGGGTTTAGACTGCATAATGTCCTACTCAGACAGCCAAAGGATTAACGTTTTCATTTGAACATATCTGGAAAAATCCAAAGAAAATGTCCAGAGCAGTCTCTGCCAAGCCAAAGTACTTCAATTTTCTATCTGAGATACTTAACATTATTTCTGAGTCACACAGGTGCCACAGGTTCTCAGTTGGGAAGACTCCTAGAATGTTGAATAGGCCTGAATGATACCTCTTAAATGAACATTAATTATCACGTGTGATCTGTAAGGTTCAGGATATGGTGTTCCCCAAAAAACTGAGATCAGAAACAGAAACAAGAATCCTTATACCTCACTTTATACATGCCCAACTAAGGAAGATCACATCAAGATAAGCTTGGCAATAGTTACCTCATGGCGATTACTGAGATAAATTTGATCAGAGTCTCTCTAGTGCTTGGCTATGCACATCTCAGACTTGTTATTGATCAGCTTGGGCAGATATTGTAAGTATAAATTAACATGCTCCACTGAAAAATGCCCACGGGAGCCATTACTCTGGGAAGAAATCCTCTCCTATGCTTAGCTGTAATTACAGCAGAATTCCACAATGCTAGGGAGAGGTTAGCTTAGCCGATTTCTTCCCAGTCATTCTTGGATGTCCCTGAGAATGAGACTCTACAATTTATGACTCAAAATATGTTTTGCCTTGGTACACCTTCAGACTGAAGGACTGGCACAAGAAATACAATTTATTGTCAGCATCTGGCAATCAGCTGTCAAGAGGTGCATTGTTTATCTGAAGAATCTTGGGAGTCCAGAGGCTGCTCCTTAATTGACTTTGGTGATTCCTCTAGAAGGCTTAGAGGCTGCTCTGAAGCCTGAGGTACAGGAGTCTCTTAATCCATATTAGTTTAAATTATCAGTCTCAAAGAAAATACCCTTAGGAGATAAAGGTATTAAGTAAAAGAAGAGACAAGGTCAGTAGACCTGCACACTCCCTAGGGAAAAGATTTGTCAAAATATTTATGATGAATGGAAAGAAAGTCATTAAAATTAGACAGCAACCAATTAATATTATAAAACAGGAAAAGAATGTTATGCAAAGCACTAAACATAGTACAAAATAGCCGAACGCTATTTTCCTATCGTTTCCTAAACTGTTAAGGTTACATGGCACACTGTGTCCATATTCTACAATAATGGACTCTGGGGAAGTTTTACAATTAAATGAATTCAGAAGCTCTTAATCATCCTGTGAAGAATCTGTGAGGAGGTCAGACTGTTGAGAAAAGATATGAACAATGTTCACACCCTGCACTGAGCACCCTTCCCAGAGGGACATGGTGGGCCCTATCTTTAAAGTCCAAATAATTCTGACAAAGTGAAAGGCTTCATTCTATATCATTACACAGTGGATAGAGATCCAGTGGATCCAACCAACAATATGTCCATAATAGTTTCCAATTAGGCAATTTAACAGTAGGGTATTTGCATCAATTATTCTTAATTTTCTTTTGTAACAATGAATATAAGTATTTATATAATAATGATGTGCAACATATTTTTACATATATACATACTGTGGAATGGTAAAAACAAATTACTTAGCATATCTATTGCTTCACATGCTTATCAGTGTTTTGTAATCAGAACATTTAAGATTCTACTTCCTTAGCAGTTCCCAGATATAGAATGTACTGTTATTAACTGCTGTCACCATGTTGTATAACAGATCTCTTGAACTTTTTCACCTGCATAAATGGAATTTTGTAACCTCAATTTCTTCAAAAACCTGGCTATTATACACTCAACCCATCCTTTTCACTAATACATATGAAAGGACTCTCTAGCCTATCTCAGTACAGAGACAGGTCCAGGAACACTGACATATTAATACTTTATATTTCTTCTTCATATTAAATTCAACAATCTAAGAAGTAAGACAATAATCTCAGTGACAGTGTACTTCAAAATAGCTTTCTCCTCCAAGCTTTGTATATTTTTCTCCATGCAAATACACCTTCCCTATCGATCCCTGAAGATTCCACTGCTGTTGCAAGCTCAACAGCCTACAGCAAGATCAAGCCAATTACAGCATATCAACAGAATCAGAATATTAAATAATGACTGAAAAGACTTATCAATCATAAAATGAATGTAAATGTCCATACGATGATTAATTTTGAAATCAGAACACAAATAAGTGCCTACAAAGGGATTGTTAATTAGTAAAGAACAAAGTACATTTATGCTCTGACACTCAGAAGTCAATGGATAATGGCATAGGTCAGGAAATGGCATAAACTAAACACAACATTTGTTTAGTTTATCTCCCAGCAAGTTAGAGACTGTTTGTCTTAGTCTCTAAGTATCTGAAAGTGGCTGATGCTTTCAACTGAGAAATATTAAGTAGTTATGCTTAATTTTCTAGATAGATGTCCTTAATCTATATGTATGAATTCATTTTTACCTTCAAGTAAGTCTGTAGGGTAAAAACTATTACTAGCACTATTTTGCAGATAAAGAAACCAAGGCTTGCTGAAGTTGCAGAAGTTGCCTAGGGTGAAACTGTGACAGAGATAGGATTTAAGTCCTCTGTCATGCTAACAAATTTGATCCAGGTGAAGCCGGCCAATCCCCACTTGAGAGTCGCCAATGGTTTGCATTTTTATGCTGTTAAGATGACAAATGGTTCGGGTCCATTTTAATATCACAGTGCTGCTCTGATGACTGAATGAGATTGTCACAAGATTTTCAACTCTGCTCGAATGCTCTAGACATCCCCAAGATAGGACAGGACAGAAGGTAAGGAAGACAATAACTTCCAAAAAGAAAAATGAAAAACTCACATTTATGTCACTCCAAAGGTGCTATACCTCCTAATGCACCTTAGAGGGTTTTGTTTTGTTTTGTTTTGTTTTTAATTTTATTTTACTCACACATCCTGGTTCCTCAGCAATTCACCAAAGGTTTGAACACCTGACCTCTAATGATAACTCATCATCTATCCTAATGCTGTGCTCATGCTGTAAAACTCTGAATTAGCAACAAATCCCCCACTCTTTGCCCCTTCAGCCCTTGGAGTTTAACTCCTCTCACATTACAGTATTTATTGAATTTCCCAGCCAAACGGTGTTCTGCTCCATAAAATTCTGACAAGTGGACTCTGCCAAGCTAATAATGGCTTCATTCTGCTGAAATAAACTTATTTCACTGCGGCAAACAAAACGCCATGACCTGGAAAGGTTATTTTTAACTGGGTAATGACTCAGTCTCAACCAAGCATTTCCCTCAAGGTTCCCTGTTTTAAATAAGTTACGTTTCTCAAATATAAATGTGTGCGATTATGTATGTTCTTGTCTGTCAGTCTTCCACAATGAAGTGAAAGTGGATATTTTCATTGCTTGAAGTGTTTGATTCCGTTATTCAATAGCTGGTCAGCTTAGCCGAGTTTCTGTCCTACACAATCACCCAAATAACTTGAAAAAAAGATAAATACATAAAAGAACAAAATACATTTTAAACAGAATTTGGGTTTGGCTGCAATTTTCCTTTTAATTAAGCAGCACCAAATCCTTTCAATTCTACACCACTTTCAATGGGCCTCGAAGAAAGGCCTTTCTTATCCCACTGTTTTTAAAAGTGTGAATACATTTTGCTAAGGTTGCTTAGGATGTTTACCAAATAAAGGTATGTTCATACAGATTTATCTACATCCTCATTAAATAACATGTTACTCAGTTCCTAAACTCCCCACACCCCCCAAAAAAATTGAAAAGCAAATCCAACTTCAATTTTTCTCCATATCGTTTTTATGTTTTAGAGGGATTACTGTATTGTAAGATACGCAAAACCAACCAAACGAACAAACAGAAACAAATGCTATGATGAGGTCAAATTTTTCTTCAAGTTTCAAATGATCAGAGAGTCCAAGGGCTCAATTACAACAGCTGGGATCTTGTACCAACATGCTGCACCCTGCCAGTCCTGCCTTCTGAGACTAATAAAAGAGAAAACCCTTGACAGAGAACAGCTGGGCTCCTTATGAAGCTGTTCAATAGAAATGAGGAGGCCACCCACAGCCCATCAAAACTCATGGCTGAGTGTGTAGGCACAAAGGCACAAGAAAATAAGTCTGGTAAGAGGGAGCACATATTTTAAAGAGACTGAAACCAGGAAATGGCGGTGATTAGGGAAACGGTGCTGATCTCCCAAAGTGAAACCCTCTTATAGTGGAATCTGGCAGAACTAGCACAGACAGGAGCCTCCACGCTGGCTGTACTGTAACTTTCATTAGTGCCAAAGGAATATAGACAAGTTTTAATCTGACTACGGTCTCTTAAGACAAGAACCTTTTGGTAAACTACCTTAGTCGTGGTTCTTTCTGAATCTGAATATCCTTTGGATGACCTATAGTGTGTATTCACACTTTCAGTAAAAGGTTGCAATCTGAATCGCCTTCCTTCTGCTTCCTGCCAATTCCTCTGCCTCCAGATTGCAGAGGGCCTTGGCTACCACAACAGCTCTCCCAGTCAAAGCCATGCCACAGAATTACTGTCAATTAGCCAAATGAATAAAGGGCATGGAAAAAATCATCCAGCCACACATGGAGGCTGAAAAGGGGATGGTAGTTACCTTGTGCACAGCCCTTCAAGTGCATTGAAGCAAAGTTTCATACTAGGTAAGTTAAGATTAGAGTCAGTTTAGGGAAAGTACAAACAGAAACAAGCAAAAGCACAAATAACACAGAAACTATTCTATATTATACTATGGTTTTTTTTTTAAGAAAAATCAGGCAATTTCTATGGATACTAGCAAGAAAAAAAAAGCTATTAGCTTTTTACTAAATAGCATGTTCTTTTAATACTGTACAATAGTTGTCTCTCATTGTTACAGATGGATCACGAATACCAGAATAGCCTGTAAAGACTCTTCAGTTAGTGTGTGTGTGTGTGTGTGTGTGTGTGTGTGTGTGTGTGTGTGAGAGAGAGAGAGAGAGAGAGAGAGAGAGAGAGAGAGAGAGAGAAGGGGGGAAGGAGGGAGGGAGGGAGAGAGAGAGAGAGAGAGAGAGAGAGAGAGAGAGAGAGAGAGAGAGAGAGAGAGAACAAGAACACATTGTTCACCACTAGTGGCAACTCAAATACTGATGTAGAACATGAGAAAGTGAAGGGAACATTATTATAGCAAACACCATGGCATCATTTATAAATTAATGGCCCAGGCCAACAGCATTACTGCCTGCTTTAAATAGGATTTGACTTTGGCTTTCTTAGTCAACACAGAAAATGTTACAATGTCACCTAAAACAATTAATGAAACCTAACATTGTGGTCATTTCCACTTGTGCATGTGTTAGACAATATCTGCTTTTGGATTTGTCCTAGAGTCAAAATACAAAAATTTGCAATTACATGTTTGAAGCTACATGGAAGTAAAAGTGGATGCCTTTCCACAAAGAACTATAAAGTGATTCTTGATGGCCAAGTCTATTATCTGTCCTGAGATGACTGTGCCTCCAGAAGACCCATGTAGTTCCCAGCACCTATCACCTATGTCAGGTGGCTCACAAACACCTGTGACTTCAACGGATCCCAAGTACTCTTCTGGATTCATTAGGCACCTGCACTCACATATGCATACCTACACACAGACACACATAATATCCAAATAACACGATACAGGGCTAGAGAGATGGCTCAGCAGTTAAGAGCACTGGCTGTTTTTTCAGAGGACTCCAGTTCAATTCCCAGCATCCACATAACAGCTCACATTTTAAGTCTATAACTCAAGTCCTAGGGGATCTGATGCACTCTTCTGGCCTTGCAGAAGCACCATAAACATGAGGTTCATAGACATACGTAAATGCAGGCAAAATACTCATATACATAAAATAAATAATAATAAATATATATAATAAAATAAATATTGGGGCTGAAGAGATGGCTCAGTGGTTAAGAGTGCTTATTGCAGAAGACCTGAGTTTGGTTTCCAACACCCACATGGTAGCTCACAACCATCTATATCTCTAGTTCCAGGGTTTCTGACACCCTATTCTGACTTCTGCATGTATCAAGGTGTACGTACATACATTCAGGCAAAACAGTCAGACATATAAAATAAAACAAATAAGTTTTAAAATAAATTAAAATAAATCTTTGAGGCATAGTGAGAAAAACATTAAAAACAGCTCAGGGCATACACAGCCCTAGAACTCAGTAGTTCTCAACCTATGGGTTGTGACCCCATATTAGATATTCTGTATCTCAGATATTTTTATTATAATATATAACATTAGCAAAATTATAGTTATGAAGTAGCAGTGAAATAATTTTATGGTTGGGGGATCACCACAACACAAGGACCTATATTATAGGGCTGGAGCATCAGTAAGACTGAGAACCACTAATATAGCTGGAATGTGGTCTCCCACAGTGCCTGTGGAAAACTAGAGCATGGTGCTACTTCATCTGAATTATGCCATCAACTCAACATATCTAGAAGAACTCAGATTCTCTTTTTGTGAACAACAGCAATACTGAGTCAAAGCTGCTTTTACTAATATTATTTCTTTGATATTAGAAATAGGCACACCACCCTCTTCATCCTTCATCTTCTTCCTTACTAAAGACAGTGACAATCTCTTTGACTTTAGACAGATAAACCAAGCTAGAATTGAGCTGGAAGCTTCCTTCCTGCTGGATAGCTTTCACAGTGCTAGAAGTGTTATGCAGAGTACTGTGGCAGAGAAACCATCTATATGATCTTATCCAGCCTTGGACCCTGCATGCTACAATATCAACTTTCTGGGCAAGATGTGCCTAAGGTACAAGAGTGGCATTGCTGTTTTGAGGGTGACCCTGGTCTACAGGAGTGAATAACTCAAGCCTGGCTCTGTAATATAGGCAAAAGCCCATGGCTAAAGAGGGTAATGGGCCCTGGGCAGAGCCATCTACTACTGATGTTTTGCTAAATGGGCATGCATTCAAACTCCACCTAAACATTTGTATGTTTTTATTGTTATTTATATCTATATCTGTACCAATAGACTCGTCCTGCTTTCTGACTTGGTCAGAGAAGACTCTTTTAGAAGTCACAGAGTCTCATACCTGGACAGTGTGAAGAACAAATGACTGCTGCATGTTCAACATCTGTATCCCCCTCTAAGAACCACTGTGGAAAGGAGGTAAAAAAAAATGAAGAGATGAAGGTTATAGAGATCTTCTAGATCTGCATGGCCTTCAGAATTATGAACACACAGCAGCTGTGGCTACCTGTGCTGGACCTGCACAAAATTGACCCCTTCTGATGGGTGATGTTGCTCTGTATGCTGTGAATGTGTTGCTCTGATTGGTTGATAAATAAAATGCTGATTTTATTTTTATGGGATAAGCAGACAAGGAGAATTCTGGGAAGAGAAAGGCTGAGTCAGGAGATGCTGCCAGCCGCTGCCATGAGAAACAAGATTTAAAGATACTGGTAAGCCACAAGTCACGTGGTAAGGTATAGATTTATAGAAATGGGTTAATTTAAGATGTAAGATCTAGCTAGCAAGAAGCCTGAGCCATTAGGCCATACAGTTCATAATTAATATAAGCCTCTGTGTGTTTATTTGGGTCTGAGCATCTGCGGGCCCAGGCAGGACTGGAGAAAACTCCAGCTACACCCTTCAATATTACATGACAGATGGTAGAGGGCCTCATGAGCTCCCCCACCTCTTCCTGAAGTGCTACTGGCAGTTAATGGTTGTCTTACTGGCTGCTGGGAGTTGTTTTCTTTAGTGTTATAGCCACTGGCATGTTGTCTATGTTCCAAATAGTCTTCTGCACATGGTCCTACAAATAACTAATTAAACACAGTAACCACACACATAGCATAATAGTGGGAGGGGATCTAGTCAGGAAGAAGGGCTTCAGAGAGTAGAAGGAATAAGAGCTGGTAATGGAGGCATCCGCATGATCACAATGTTGTTCAAAATATGAAACTCAAAAAATGCTTAAAATATGGTGATAACATGACCTCCCTTTTAATCAATCTCATGTTAACCCATTTGGCATGTATAATTTGTGCCTGTTTCTACTTTATTCATATCTAGAACAAGGGTGTCTCTAGTAATGAACCACTGATTTTCATGAAGTGGAAGACAAGGCATCTGAATAAAACCTTGTCTTTTCTGAATATTTCAATGCTTATTGAAAAGTGCATAAAACTTTTCCCCCATAAGTGGGGAAAAGTAGGAAAATGGGGTTGAAACAAGATGGCTATGTCACAGGGCTACTGCAATGGCAGATAGGAAAAGAAGGAGGACACCGGGCAGATAACAGGGGGTGAGAAAAACCACAGTACCAACTAGATCCTTGGCTGCCATGCATTTTCCTTCCATCTCCTCACATTTTTCTGCAGATCCTATTCTTTCAGTCCATATTCCCCAGCACACTTGTACATGCTGCTCTAACCTCTTGTCAAACTGGGTGGAGATTCTGGCTGTACTTTCTTCTAGAGAAGCAATCTTACCTTCTGATTATATGTCATTGCTTTCTGAAACTTCTTAAACCCTACCCCAAAAGCCATTTCCATTTCTAAGAAGTTGTTGCTTGCTAACTTTAAAAAGTAAACAAATCAGCTCAATTACTGTCATTTCTGACAGTGTTTTTCTGTATTACAGCTGAGCAGAATCACAGGACATTGCAAAAACATTCTGGACTTGATCACATCTGTCATGGAGAATTCAAAATTCACTTAAGACAATTAAATTAAGTAAGAAGAGGTTGTGTGTATGTGCTGTGGTTATGGTCGAAAAACATCATTGGATATATTTTAGTTGATACACTGTGACATTCTTGAAGTTAACCCAAACACACCTTCCTTAGAATCAACAATGGACAGGTTATGATGGGGAAATGGTAACAAACACCTCCACTATTGACATTTCTTATCATTCAAATGAGATAGAATTCTTTTCCAATACGAAATGAAACCATAAATGAAAGGAAATAGCCTGAGTCAATCCAGCTGTCTCAGATCCATCTTAGGAGAATGCAATTTTAGCAACCACTTACTTATTTAATAATGATCAACAAGCACTATTTGAATGTTTATGGTGATCTTAATCTATTGTGCAATATTATGTTGTTCCTATAACACCAATTCCATGGGTTTTGGATTTTGTCAGTATCACATAAGCACACTGGCAGCAGAATTCATAGCAGAAGCAGAAGTATAACTGAGCCACAGTAATTCCTATAGGCAGCAGTCACAGAAGCCCCTTGATGTTGAGAATGGCATTTTCCAGAATAAATAGGAAAGCTTTACCAAAGTTGCCAATTTAGGCAAGGGGAAATCTTAATCAGATGTGATTTGGTAAGGTGCACAGAGCCATAGGCATATTTCAAGTGGAATCCCAGACAGATGTGATATGGGGCATGCACAGAGGCGTAAGCATACTTTGAGCTCTAACTGATGGAACTACTACGGAACCAAAGCATGGCAGAAAGCTAAGTTTTTCCTTAGCAGCCACATTTTGCAATAGAACCTGCCATTGTTTATGGAAACTTATTCCAAAACATGTCAATGAGCTAGGAGTACTGACAAATGCCTATAATCCCAGCACTTGGGATACAGAGGTAGGAGGATCAGTAATTCAAGCTCTGCCTTCGCAACATAACAAGTTAAAGGCCAACCTGGGTTACATGAGACAATAAAGAAAAGAAAAGAAAAAGGAAAAAAAACACAAATAAACATGTTAATGAAAACTTGAAATATGAATGGCATAGCCTCCATACTGTGGAATGCACACGAAGTAAGGAACTGTTAGTAAACTTAATCCATACTAACCTATTCTATGAGAAATACACACACATCAGTTCACAAACAGTGCTAGGATTCCAATCTACACTTCAGACTACACCCCAACCTTATAATTCTGAGAGCCATCTTACCAACTCCTGTCACAACCATTTCTTTTTAATTGGCTAAAATCAGAGCCCATGACTTACAAACGAAGCCTCTAAGTGTCTGTGAGGTGGTTTAGCAGTGTAAAACAACTGTTTTACATTGCAGAAGGATTAGTAGTAGCCCTGAGGCAAAAGTAATGTAATGGGTCAAGGTCATGTCACATGCCTTTAATTCCTGAGATCAGGAGGCGGAGTCAGGTGGATCTCAGTGAGTTTGAGGACAGCCTGGTCTATATCATGACTTTATAGGCCAGTCACAGTGAGATTCTGTCTCAAAAACAGTAATTATTACTATCATCACAATGGAAATTTTATTTTCTATTAAATTAAATTAAAAATTATTATTTAAATGTTACAGTAACAATTATTTGTAAATAAATAGAAAAACACAGAATTGACATTCTAAATCGGGGAAAAAATTAAAAGAAAATTCATACCCTTTCAGAACACAGTCCAAGAATGTAGGTGTATAAGGGGATTTCTCAGTGTTTGTGAGAAAACTCTGAGAAACCAAGACAAGAGTCTTGTTTCCTCAGTTTCTTCAAAAACACGAAATTGTTCTTGGAATGTGTTTTTGTGCCCTCCTCAGGTATATTAGATGGGAGTGAATCTATGTCAGATTATTCATTGCAACCTGCAACTGTTATTTGGTTTATTTTGGCTTGTTAGCCATGTGTGACTTGCCCTTGTGATTCTACACTTTACTTATGTGATCTCTCTTAACCCTTAGAGTATAAAGTGTCTGATGCTAAAGTTGGCTATTGCATGAGATTCTAGTCCAACTTATTTATTGGCTCCATTCTCCCAGGTCCTGTCACCTCTAGAACAGTGAAAATACCCCCACCTCACACCATGCAAAGATTAATTCTAAGTAGACTGACTACCTTGACATAAAAATTCACACTATACAACTTTTATACTGAGTGTCCTTCTGCTGAAAGGCAGAAAAGGATATGTTAAACAATACATGAAAAGAACTAACTATAAAGGAAAAGACCAACAAATGTTACTGCATTAAAATTTTAAATATCCTTTAACCAAACAAGAGATAGCAAGTTACCTAGGTAATATCTAGAGTGCACACGACTGGAAAGAGAAGATACTAACAACATATAAAGAAGTCTTATACATTAACAAAAGAATGGTGGTGCCCAAGTAGAAAAATACACAAAAGACATAAACAGACATTTCCCAAGAAAAGAGACCTAGTGCTCATTAAATACAGGGGAAGACACATGATTTTACTGTCAGTGAGAGACAGACACATGTTCATGTACAACAAAATACATATATAGTGCTCAGAGTACAACTATTCAGAAATGACCAAAGTTGAGCACACATATCTTTCAGCAGTTCAACACATAAAAGTGTGAATGCTTATACAAATGCAACACTGTATATCCAAGAGCAGGAACATACTGTGCACAACTGCAAAAACATCAACAGACCATACAAACATGGGATTGTGCCAAAGACACATGAAAAGAATGCATACAATTTTATTCTGTTATAAAGAACAAAAATAACAAAACTGTATTATTTAGAGATTTGTCTATAGATGATAAAATCATGAAGAAAGATGGTTATACAATCACTATATGCATAATAATAATGGTTCTTTCTCTCTTCTGGGGGAAGAGGGGATTATGAGAGGTAAGCCTGAGTGGCCGGCCTTTCTGGACCACCCTCATTGGAAGCTCCTGAGCACTCAAGTATCATACAGGTTCAGGCACTGTTTCTGCTGCTACCATGCATGTGTAGATACCAGCATCAATTGCCTGTGCAGCAAAGAGATTCCCAATAGGGACCCTGATTTCATTTGGGCCTCCCATACCTCTCTTTATCCACTAACAACATCACCATGCTGGCCAGTGATTGTTTTTCAAAGATAAGTTAGGCACCTCATGACACCATTCTACTTAAACTCTTCCTAATCCCTTTTTACTCGAAAAGGTTTTTAAAATTCTCTTTCAAGTCCACCTCCTCTCTTCTATTTCCATCTGCACTGCCTCTCCACATTTCCCTACTCTACATTCCCAGCCACATTTCGCCCAGGTACATTTCTGGCCTTTGGTGTTGACTCTCCCTCTATCTGGAATGAATGCATTACCACTCCATGTCTAGTAACTAACTCTACTTCCTTCAAACCTTTGCTTTCAGATGAAATTTACCCTGAACACCCTCTTTATCATTACAGCCTACACCCATCCCATTCCTCTTTTGCCCAGTCTGCCTTTTACTTTCCTATCCCTTCCTAATCCCCTATGGAATTGCTTTTCTATGTATGTTGCTTACTGAACATCATCTTTTTCAGTCAGTAGAGTGCTACCTCCAGAACGTTTGGAAATCTTGTATTTTATTCAATAGGTATATTTATGATTCTTTATATACAATTGGTGATCAATACACAACCATTGCATACATGTGACCATGTTAAGCATATCTTAATCACAAGATAGTATGTATTTCTTCGAGTGTAGGTGATGGCTCAGCAGTTAAACACATTTTGTGCACAAGCCTGAGAACCTGAGTTTGGTCCCCAGAACCAACCTGAAGGTGGAAGGAGAGAATTGACTCTCAAAAGTTGTCCTGAGCCGGGCAGTGGTGGCGCACGCCTTTAATCCCAGCACTCGGGAGGCAGAGCCAGGCGGATCTCTGTGAGTTCGAGGCCAGCCTGGACTACCAAGTGAGTTCCAGGGAAGGCGCAAAGCTACACAGAGAAACCCCGTCTCAAAAAACCAAAAAAAAAAAAAAAAAAAAAAAAAGTTGTCCTGAGACCTACAAATACACAGGCTGTTAAAAATGCGTGTCAGCACACACATATTACACACACATGCACACACAATAATAGTTTTTAGTATTAGTACACATTAGGGTAAAAAAGGTTACAAAGTATTAACTAGAACATACCAATTGTATATATAATATATGTGGGAAAGAAAAAGGAAAGGTTGGGGAGCTGGATGGATAGCTCGGTGGGTACGCATGAGAACAAGAATTCAAACCTCCACCACCCATGTAAAGTGTTGGACAGGAATAAGAATGCTGGTAGCCTCAGCATTGTGAAGCAGCGGCAGAAGGTTCAAGCGACCCCATTGGCCAAATAACGTAGTCAAAACAAGTTTCCTGTTGAGTGAGATACCCTGTCTCAAGACAATAACTCAAAGAACTATTGAGAAGGTATCTGACACCTTGCTCTGGCCTTTGCATGCACACCCACAAGCACACTCTCCTGCATTTACATGGATGCACCACACAAGCATACTCTCCTACATTCACATGCATGTACTACACAAGAATACACAACACACAAAAACCATAATAAAAATAGAAATGCAGTACTGTATCCTAAAGTCCTGTATTGTCCAATATGACAGCCACTGGCTTATGTAAACTTTTAACTTTAATTTGAGGGCCAGTAACAGTAAGATGGCTCTGTAGATAAAGGTACTTGCCTGATGACCTGAGTTTCTGTTTACACTTGGTTGAAGCAGAAAACTGACTCTCAAATTGTCCTTTGATTTCTACCTGCAAGTCATGGGACAATATTGAGTGTGTTCACACTAGTGCATGAACACGCACAAGCATACACTCACACATAGGATCTTAGCCTAACTACCTATATGCCAAGTACTTGAGAGCCACAATGGTTAGTAGTTGCATCACTTTACTATATGATATATGTGATAGCATCCCCGTCACTAGGAAGGATGATCTAGTTTCAAGTTGGCAGTGCTACTTGAGACACTAAAAGTATGATAGCTCAGGAATGTTCCATCAATGTTTTCAGGCAACTGTTACCTATAGGCAGAGTGAATTAAAACAAAGAGGCTGAGAATCCCCAGGAAGTCCAGTTCAGTTACAAGGAAGTTAAAATGGTACATGTGCAGAAGACCAACAGTGGGGTGCAGAGGGAGAGCAGACTTGAGGAATTTGCTAAGGGAGGAGCAGGATTTGTTTTCCAAGCTTGCAAGATGACAGAGAAGAAAGGGACTTGAGGAACTGAGGTGCTCAGCATTACTGCAGAAGCCACTTTAATGGATGGACAACAGAAGGCAAACAGCTCTCTTGAATCAGGTGCTCAGATTAAGGGCCATTTCAAAAGGTAACATTTTAAAAGACATCAAGTGCTCAGGGCAGAGAATATCTGTAGTAAATACCTAGATCTTCATTCCCTCCTTGATATGTATCTCAGACGTGAGATAGACAGAAAATCAAGACTGGGTGGATAATGAGGCAAGAAATGTATGAGAATTATCTGGAAAGTGTGAAATTACCTGTTGTAGTCACATCTTAAGTGGAAAACAGAGCTGAAATGCTCCATTTTTGGACAATAGCAAACCAATTTCTTCCAGTAACTGTCAATGCAGCATGTGGATGCACAGGATAGATTAAGAGGATGTGTTTTCTGTTCCACTATTGCAGCGAGATTCCAGAAAAAGACAGCAATAAGGAGGAATGGCCAATTTTGTCTCAGTTTTAGTCCATGGTCAGTTGACTTCCTTGCTTTGGGCCCTGTGGCAGAGCATAATACCATGGATGCAGAATGTCCTGGAACAGAATATGTGCTAGAGCAAAGAGTTAACCTCAGAGAGCAGAGAAGCAAAGACAGAGACAGGAAATGCTCAGGGTCCCACGATCTGCTTCAAGGGCATGCTTCAGGTGACCTAACTTCCTCACAGTAGCCCTACCTGCTAGAGTCCACCACCTAATAAGACCTCCACAGTCCGTCCAGTGACCAATTTTAACAAATGAGACTTCAGGAGACACTTCTGTTCTTGAATCAGAAAGCATCAGAGAGAAAGATTTGAATAGATTTGCTTTGCACCCAAATATCCTAGGGAGACTTAGTAAGAGCTGGTGGGTTAGCCAGATCCCTGCAGCACAGCTGTGCTATTGATGGAAATATACTAGGGAACTAAGGAAAAAGCTTGCTGGGTGCATTTTTCCCATTATCAGGCATTACAGTGCAGCAGCCTGAACCAAAGATATGCAAACCCCACCAGGGACAGCAGGGATGCACCCCCCTATATGTGCAAAGGAAAAAGAAGGCAAGCGCGAATGCAGAAACAGCTGCTCCCCAAACTCATTTAAAAAATATCCTACAAAAATAAATGTGACGCGTCCACAGTACACAGCAGATGGAAGTGCAACATGTCTAGCTCATGGGGGAAGAGGATGTAATTGAGGAATCAGAAAGTGTGGAAATTCAAAAACACTGAAACTCATTTCACATACTGCTGCCCATTAGGTTACACTGTTGTCAAGCTGTGGAGAGAACTGCCTTTTATATGTATCCACCACTCTGAAAGAATTTCAAATAATTACAGGAAATTCTCTAGTACAATTTATCGTAATCGATAATTTTACAGCCACATTTCAGGGCCAAAATTTTATTTCCTTCTAATATAAAATATAGATGTGTCTCTTGATTCTCAGAACTTGAGAAAGCAAATTAAAAGATGATGTTCATGTTGGATAAGGGCACTTGCTACTCTTTGCAGGACTGGAGCTTGCTTCTCAGCACCCACTTTGGGCATCTCACAGACATCCACCACACCTACAGCTCAAGAGGATCAATCCAACACCATCTTCTGGCATGTTCCATCAATGTTTTTCAGGCAACTGTTACCTGAAACTTGTGTTTCCATATACAAATGAAAATCTCTTAAACATAAATATCAGAGAATACCAACATGACAGCTAAAGATTAGGTAAAGATACCTGCACTTCTGATTAAACATACAAACTACGGTCCGAATGCCTTTGAACAATGGCCTATGACTGACATTACAAAAGGGATATAAGTCAGTGTTTGGTCTTCCAGACAAATTCTTTTTGGCCCAACCTTAACACAAAATTGCTTATCTTCTTAGCACATATGCAAGTTTTTTTTTTTAATTTCTAATATCCTTTAGCCTGTAATTGAAGCAGTTTAGCATTTCAGAAGTCATTTTAAGTTCTCATTACAATTTCTATGGCAAATCCAAAATGGGAAAATATTTCCATTATTCTATTACCTACATCTATGTTGACTTTAAATGACAAAATAAAATGGCTCACCTATGAAGTACAACAAATAAATGGGAAATTAACTCCACAGAGTTATTAGCATCACTATACAAAGGGCTTCTGATAAAAGAACAATTTAAATATCAATCATTACACGGTTTTCTATCATATCAATAATATTTTAACATGGCTCAAATAATAATAAACTGTAAGATCCTTAAGAGCCTAAAATTTTAAGGCTAGAAAATACACAATCTTATTCTTGAGGGGTATCCCAGAATCCATGTTACCCATGGTAACCTTTGCTGTGGGCAGCAATGTTATACAACAGAACTAAAAGTGGAGTTACAACAGTTTCTTCATGTATTCTCTTTAAAATGGAATAAACTCAACTTCAGGCTGTGGTGATACACTCCTTTAATCACAGCACTCAGGAAGCAGAGGCATGTGGATCTCTGTGATTCCCAGGCTAGCCAAGGGCTACATAATGAGATCCTATCTCAATCAAAATAAAACAAAAATTAAGCTCGAAGCATATAGAAAACAAACAAACAAAACCACCAAGTTTCAATTTAAAATTAAAAAAAAAAAAAGTTAGACAAGTGCAATGCCTCACTCTCATAATCTTAGCACTCAGGAGGTAGAGTCAAGAAGATCACCATAAATTCAAGGCCAGCCTGGTCTACACAGCAAGCTCCAGATGGCCCGGTTGTATATAGCAAAGCCATGTCTCAGAACAATAAAAAGTAAAATAATAGTAATAACAATAATAATAATAACGCACTGTTATCTCATATGTTTCAAAAGGGGAGGAAGATCCTATAACTTGAAGTTCAGAAGCCTATCTGAATAACTTAATTGCCAAGTGATGTTTGTAATGAAAACAAACAGACCTTTTGAAGTCAACTATGCCCACTACTGCTACCACAGCTGAAAAGTTTACTGAAGTCAGAAAACAACACTGGAGCATATGAACACCAGGGCAAGCAGTGAGGAACTGCCTTCATTTGTTTTGTTTGTTTTAGTGCTTTGAGGCAGGGCCTGGCTATGTAGTCCAGGCTTGGCTTGGAATTTGCAATCCTTGCCCTCCTAGAGATGGCATTACAGGTATGCACTTCTGTGTTCAGCTTGCTGTAATTCCTATTTGCTAAGGTATAAGTAAATTTTAATAATACTAGAATGTGAATGTTAAATTCCTGGGGAGGGATATCTAAATATGTAAAATTGAAAACCATTCTTTATTAGGAACTAGAAGGGGCCAGTGGAACATTTCTCCATTGATATTAATGGAAAATATTACTCAGATATGAAACTAACCTCATTTCATTACAACGATCCTCACTTACCAATTCCTTCAACTGAGCATTCTACAGCCTGGAATGTTTATTAGACACCAGAGTGTGTGTCTCTGAAGCAGAATTATGACATATGACTATTTCTCCCTCCTAATAATAAACTTTTCAAATCTCTGTAAATATCGACAGCATTCTAATCTGGTGACATTAATTTACATTTAACGTAAGTTATCAAGTCAAATCCTCATCCCAATAATAGGCTTTAAAACAGCATGATTCCTATTTTAATGACATCCTGGATCTCTGTAGACTCAAAACAAGAGCTGTAATCTTATGGCTAAGAAACTCAAGCATAAAAATTATCCAGAATTGGGGTAACCAGAAATGCCAAATAGCCAAACCTATAGGAAACAGAGAATAATCATGTGCCTCTACTGATAACCCAGAACCTCCCTACTACCTGAAGGGGACTTCTGAATAAACATGGAATTTAATTCACATATGCTCACAATATTTTACATGCCAAAAAATTTTGTTTTATTCTAGTTAATGGACTTGAATGACCCTAGCAAAATAATCCTGTACTCTCTAAGCTACTCTAATGTTTGATTAACCGAAACATTCTATCCCCAGCCATCTGCAGTAAACTGAAAATTGCCATCACGTGGTACTCCTTAGTATTAGTTCATATTCAAGAGACTTAAAGCTCCCAAAATTTGCTCATATTATAAACAAGTTCAAACTATAGCAGAACATAAACCCCACATGATTATGTTAGGGCAAGAAATCTGCCCAAGTTCTGCCAAAGCTATAATATGCAGTATCATGGAAACCTCCTTTAGGAATGAATTCCAAACACTCTCTCTCTCTCAATTCATTTTCCAAAGTTATTAAATAAATAGACTGTTTAATTGTGATTTGTTTATTCTGTGCCAATGTAGGTATTGCAAGTGGTAAGAGAACCAAAGAGGAAGCTTGATGGCATGCACAAAGCGTGCCTAATCACTCCATGATGCAGCTGGGGAAAGTCCTTTCAGGACTCACATATCAAGACAGGCACCCATGGCAGATGATTATAACTTCTCAGATGTTCCCTCATCCATGGCCATGCATCTCTCAACCTCTCTCTCACCTGGTGCCTCACTAGTCTCACAGGGTGCACAGGCTGAACTGGAGCATACCATTGTGCTTGTATTAAAAGACTTTGTGTGTTTGTCAATGGCTCTGCTAATCTGTGGAGACCTTGAGAAGGGCAAATATGTCTTTTCATTCCTAAGTGCATTTACTCACTTTGTGTCTATACCTGCTCAGTAAACAAGTCTAGTAGAATGTTTTCTAGAAGTAGAAATCAAATCGAGCTCAACACTGCTCAAACCAAAGTTGAATAAAATATCTCAGGCTGCGATTACATGGAATCTCACCCTTTATATATTACTGAATAGAACTCTCTCTTTTTATACTTTAGTCAGTATATGAAAATTTGAACATTTTAAATATTTAAGTATTAATGTGGCAATGTTTTGTTTTCCTTTTTCCTGGTTTTTTTTTTTTTTTTTTGGTTTTTCGAGACAGGGTTTCTCTGTGTAGTTTTGGTGCCTGTCCTGGATCTCGCTCTGTAAACCAGGCTGGCCTCGAACTCACAAAGATCCACCTGGCTCTGCCTCCCGAGTGCTGGGATTAAAGGCGTGCACCACCATTGCCCGGCCTGTTTTTTTTTTGTTTGTTTGTTTGTTTTTTTTCAAGTAAGTATTACTATGCTCTTTAAATTAACTGAACAATTTGATGATGTAGGTTAGGTCCCAGGATCATTAAGTTCAGGACCCCATATATTCTTAAAGAGAGACAAAAAAACCAGGTGTGGTGGTGCATGCTGGTAAATCCTACACATGGGAAGCTGAGGCAGGAGAACAGAATGTATGAGACTAACTTAGGATGCATAGAGAAACCCTTTTCTCAATAATAACAACAGACAATTATGGCAATGATAACAATGACAAAGAAGAAAAGGAGGAGAAGAAAATAGAAAGAAGGCAAGAAAGAGAGGGAAGGGGAGTGAGGGAGGAGGGGAAAAGGAGGGGAGAGAGACAAAGGAATAGGAAAACAGAGCTCAAGCCAACAATCTCGGTTAAAAACCCCTGTAAGGCATGCTGGCACACAAGTGCAATCTCAGCTTGAGGCAGCCTGGTATACAAAATGAGACCCTGTACCAACAAACCAACACATACACACACACACACACACACACACACACACACACACACACACACACACACGAACTTCTTAGAGGAGTTGTGTTTCAGTCATACTTACAGTGCCATTCTACACCCCTAAGTTAAGGATGCAGATAATAATGATAACAATGCTTTCTAGTAGGGATTATTCAAGGAATGCAGAACCAAACAACTCTAAATCTGCTGGTCTAAGCAAAATAAATCAGCAGAGACACTCTGATGCTAGCAGAAAAAGATTATAAATAGAGGACTTGTGTAACTCTACTCAAGTCACTTAGAATCATCGTAATAAGGAGTGAATTCCTGATGCATTCGAGAGAGAGCACAGCAAACTATCTAGAAGTTGTGGCGTTCTTACTCATCCATTCATCTGGCAACTGTTTACTAGGCACCTACTCCATGTGAAGTGTTGCTTATGGAGGCTGCCTGCCATTCAGTAGTTAGTACAAAAAGGCTGAGCCTCCTTGAAATTTGCAGGTAGTTAAATATATTTCATCTGAAACCGTGCCTCCCACTCGAGTTTCAGCAATCTCATATAAACACAGTTGTTTCAATCAGACTTCTCATTGATATAAATTTACAAAGAGCAGTGAGTCAGAGCATAGAGGCTCTTGTCTCCTTCTGCAGTTAAGTGCCTATGAGAAATCAAATAAGGACTGAATCTTTGGTTTCATGTGTGAAGGTGGACACAGAAGCTCAACTCTGCTTTCCTTACAGTAGTATGAGGATTCATAAAATACTCAAAAAATGATGAAGCGCTGAGTATGAATGTGCATTAGTTCATGCTAATTAAAGTCCTATGTGTTTTAATGAAATACTTCTCTTACATAACTAATTGGTCTCTCGAAGTTTTGTGTATTTCAAAATGAATCCATTTATTTGTTTTCAGCCATGCAGTATCACTAGTCCTCCGGTGGCAATGACTTCAAGGTTTCTGTAACACTTTAAAGGCTTCCTACAGTTTTTGTTATGTTGGTTTGAGAAAGAATCCTCGGGTCCAACTAAATATTCATTAAAGAGAACTGTCTCAGGGTAACCCTTTAGGGACTTTCTGGTTTTGTCTGAGGAGACCAGGAATTGTATCATTTGTAAGACAAGCATGTAGCCCAGTGATAAAGAAAAAGGAAGGGTAGAATCAGGTTAAGAAACACCAGCAGAGGAAAAGGAGTATTATCTTGCAAGCTCTGATGTCTTTAATGTTAGCAAAGGATCCTGCTCCCCTCTTCCCAGAAATGAAACTCAAAAGCAATGGGGCTCAAAGGCCTCAGTGAGAATGTGGCTGCCTCCCCAATCAAGACAGTGCAGCCAATACTGTCGGCTTCAATTAACATTTAGCCTTCCTTCTTTCATGTTCAAGTGCACTTTGTAATGAATAGCCATCACTCTTATTTACCTTAGCAGCTCTCTGCAGAGAAATCCTCCCACTTAATTACACTTTTAATACTCACCATCCCACACACACACACAAACATACACACTGACTGATATGTGACCACCGTCGATCCAGGGAAGATTTTTCTCAGACCAAAAAAAAAAAAAAAATACGGATCCTTAGGATCCTTAGAGATGGTTCATCAGGTAATGGCACTTAAAGGAAACCTGAACCCCTGGCCCAAACTAAAAATAAATAAATAAACAGAAGCACAAAACAAACATATTTTTACTTTCAAGCCCCAAATTCCTACTTTACCAAAGCAAATGTTAACAGAATTCTTTTGGAAATCTAAAACAACTGTTTAGCAGAGAGACGGTAAGTAAATATTGACATCCATGAGTTTGCAGAACTGCACAAGCATGCTGCTCTGGGACCACTGTTCAGAGTCCCAGACAGGGAACAGCCATTTTCACTCCCTCCTCCTCTCCCTACTCCAGGTAAGTACATATAAACATCACAAGTATCCAGAGGCTGCCTGCCATCAAATGCATACTAACTTCGTTTCTTGTCTCTGTGTATTAAAAAGCCTGTAAGAATTTTTTTCAAGACAGTTGATTCTTATTTTGTTTCACATGAACTATTCAGTCTTTCTCTAAACTGGCCAAGGTATATTCTGTCAGAAGCCTATACTACTAAAAACCTACAAAAATGGAACTCTGGGTCAAATTGGATTTGAGTGACAGTGCTGTGGGACTAGAGCATAGTAAAACTGCTTCATCTAATTTCTTCATCTGTCGACTTGGTAAACCAGTAAGTGACTTTATTTTCTCAAGGAGGAGAAATGAAACATCTGAAGCCTAACACCTCCACATCACACTCATCTTCGCTGTCTTGCCGGTTCCTCTTTTGCCAGGCTCACAAGTACATAGTAACAGGAGGTGCTACTACCTTCCAGTCATGGATGTTCAGATGGATCAAGAGAGAAAGCACTGGAAAGAAGCTATTGTCACTTCAAATAGTAGTTAGCAGCTCGTGTCCATTGCTATACACAATAAACCCAACATTTTCATATTATCTGTGAGAGTTTAAAACAGTGCTTATTTATTTCACTGATATTTAGAAAATATTTGTGCATTCTCAGTACATTTTAATTGTTTGATAATGTGAAATAAGGGCCATCCATTACCACTATCATGTTTAGCTTCCCCTGAGTTTCCATTTTAGCCCTTGATTGTATTATCTCAATTCTCTGTAAACAATGTTAACATTCTAAAAAGAAAAAAGGGGGTGAGAAGGGGAGAGCTAAATTGGATAATTCTCTCTTATTCATACCACTCAAATAATGTGAGGAAAAAGGATGTGAAAATTCTAACATACTACTTATTGATACCAATATTAAACCTTGATTCCATTTCACAACTGGAGTCAATTGCATCCATGGTAAAGTTAATTTCTTAAATCCTTGAGGTTTGCTAGGTCGACTTGTGAGAAAAGCAGATACCATCGAGGTGAAGAGCCGAAACAACCACAGAACCCTTCTGGAGGGAATATCACGTGACCTCAAAAACTCTAAAACAAGAAAGATTGCCTAGGCCATCTGAGACCAACATGGCCTATTAAAATGCCCTTTGCTTAATTACAATGCCATCTCTATTTCATTATCCTTATCCAACTAGCTATTTCTATCATGTACCTAATGCCATGATCCAGGAGAAAGCCTCACATAAGGATAGAAAAGAGAAGTTATCCCACTCACTGGAACATCCCAGCCCATTTACAGAATCCCTCATCTCACCCATCCCTTCCATTCATCCAAAATCTTCTCATTACACTTCATGCAGAAGCTATCAAAGATGAAAAATTCCATGGTATGGGGGCCTCATTCTCAAGAAGCCACACTCATCCACTGAGTGTATTCGTCCTCCCAGTACCTGACTCTATCTCTGTATCCTCCCCAGAGAGTTATTCCAATCTGGAAACAATAGGTTGAGGTCTCCATCTGTGTTTTGTATCTGAGTCCTCCCTGGCTTTCACCTCTACCACACTCCCAGTGTGATTTGGGATTTTTGAGGACTTCTAACTTTTCTAGCCATCCACACACACAGTGTCATGAGGATTACTTGAGGCAGCTTTTTCCTGTTCTGAAGATGTCAGTGCATTGAGGGGAAATGGTGGAAAAAGTGTAGAAATTTCTATTTCTAGAAATGAGGTGTACACAGGAGTCCTGAGACTGTTTCTGTTTTATCTCGTTAACAATAATAGGCGAATAGACCTATCTAGCCAAGCCTAACTGTCATATGGCAGAACATTCACAGCTTCTTCTCCTAATGATATCTCTAACTCCAAAGTCAAAAGAGGAAAACACAAAAAAAAAAAAGTAAAACGAGAGACAGACAAAGTAAGTAACTATAGAAGTTTGGGTGCCTGAGAGAAATCTGGATGTATCTGTAAACAGGCCACACTGGGTGCATGACATTCCCAAAAGCAGCAAGTGTTTCCAATAGCAAATTGTAACTCTCTTTCCATCCTTCCAAGGAGATGTGAAGATGCTAAAACTGCGGGCATTTATGCAGGAAGGGATAGCACCCAGAAAACTAACAGTTATATGATCTTGGAGAAACTATGACTTTCAGTGTTCTCATATGGAAAGTGACCATTCAGAAAGTAAAGAGGGTTATGGGAAAATATGTTTGTGATGTAACTGACAAGCACTGGATTTACTACTGCCTTGGTTGACTATCGTTTTCCTTATAGATCGGTAGACACATCTGCCAGTGTTTGTGGAAATTTTTCTCTTCTTTCATCTGAACAAATGCACACTTCAATTAATATTAATAATAGTAATAATAATAATAATAATAATAATAATAATAGTTTTTAGACAGATTAACCTGTAATTTAATTGAAAGAATGAATCACTTATAATGAATTATAAAATCAAATGAATTAGTTTTGCCAATCAGAAAACTGAATTCAATTGAAAGCTCATTTACAGAGCACAACAATCTACCCTTTCAGATTCTGCTGGCAGTTATATCTTACAGCATCATCTTTAACCTTTGAGTTGCTTGCAGTCATATTAATGTATCAAAATATGACATATTTTATAGCCCTACTCATGACAACTATTTTGACAGAAAAAGAGAAAAACACCAAATGCCAAAGAATCCTATCAAAAATATTTATTACTAAAATATTTTCTAAAACATAAACCCAAACTGTTTGCTCTTTTACATCTAGTTGATTTCCCCCTTATTTTTTAAATCCATTTTTTCTCTTGCTAATAAAACTACAGATGTATTTAAAACAGCTATCCTTACTGTTGAGGCATCTGGCATTTAGTTTTTGCTTTAGTTTAGAATAGTTTACCTCTACGTCTTTCTAAGTTAAAGACCTTGCATACCGACCATGTTTTAGTTCAGTGAAGAGTAACTGAGACATGACCCCTGGTCTTGAATGTTCAAAGTGTGATGAAGAAGACGGGTGAGTAAATTCATATTTTAAAAATAATGTAGAAAGTGTGTTAACTACAGAGATGGCTTAAGGGACTTAGGGACCTAGGCCTTCTAGGTTTGAAAGAAAGCCTTGGTGACTATACCCAACCAAAATTTGTCTTGTCTTCTGTTTCTGTTTTAATGGGGGAGAGGGGGAAGCAGAAGTGACTCTGTCTCTCTATTGGCAGAAACTCTTCTTCTGTTCCTTTTGTGTGACCTGTGCCCACCAGGCCAACACTGCTGTATCAGAACCCTTCTTAGCTTCTAAAAATACAAGAAGGAAAAAGGTAAACTGATCAAGATGCTGTTTACTCAAGGCCTACTATGACTCAATTTCATAACAATTATCTGAGATTGGTATGATCCAAATTATAGTAGGGAAACAGTTTAATAAATTGAGTAGTTCAAGCTCACAAAGCAACTTAGGCAGTGGCTGACAATTACAGAGGATGACTATAAAACTCAATTGTAATACAAACAAAAGAAGATGCATGAATAGACACAGAGAAGGGAAGCCTTTTGGCTGTCCATGCCATGATTTATGGCATATACTTTTGGTGGTTATTTTTGGAGATAACTGGGACATCTTTGGGTGCACATAAATATCACATTTTCAAAGACTTTCAAAAACATTGCCAGTAAACTGGGTTCAAATTCCAAACTACAACCATCTGATTTTGTTAAAACAGAGAACCTATATTCATGTGTAATGAACATATTCAAAGCTACCATCAAGGCCCCCTCCAGAGACTTAAATAGTCCCTGCCACACTCAAATTAAACCACCTTCAGGTTCTATGAGTCGTGTAGCTTCAAAAGTTCATGTTCTGAGACGACCTGAAAATATCAAGTACGTATTGACAAAGCCTGGTGAGTGCTCAAGTATATCTGCTTAAGACAGGGCCACAGCACAGATTGCCATGTTGGCTGGCTTAAGAATGGCAGGGCCACTCTCCTGTCCTGACAAACTGTGAAGCCATTAAGACATTTCAGACATCGCATTTGCTTAAGCGGGTTTTGATAAGAGATATATTCAGATCGCTGTTAAAAACATATTTTAAAATCACTTCACTCAAGTTCAGCATCCAGACCTGCTCCCTCTGTTTGACTGCTGTGCTGAGATGTAGTCTAAAGGCACCAAAACTACATTCACACTGACATAACCTAGTCCATGGAAACAGAAACCCAATTCTGTCAGCAGAGTAATAACTAGGACAACTAGAATACAAGAACAACCAGGAATTGTCTTTGCTCCATCACAGTTACAGTGATAAAAATATTTATGCTAAAGGAATCACTGCTGACACCGAGAGGAGTGGGAAGTATGGTTTAAAGCTGATGAAAATAGAAGCTGTGAGATTTCACAGACCATAGCTTATCTGAAGATATGAGCCACTGCACCTACCCAGTCAGTACTAATGAACACTATAATCACTGTAATCACACAAACAAAGCAACTGCACATTAGGAGAGATTGAACTATTATTCAGAAAGTTTCACTAAATCTCTCCATGGGTAATTTTAATTGTGAATGGTTAATAAAGTTAGAATTGCTTTTTTTATAAACAATTTTGCTTTTTTGGAAAAAAAATATGGGTTTGGTCAAAGCTCACTTCGTATCTTAACCATCTCCCTTTGTAATAAATTTATGAAATAAAATGCAGAAAGTCTTGTATGGTTATCAGAACCTGAAGTGGCTTAATAACCTCAGGCTTGAAGTGATTTTTTTGTTGCTGCTGTACTGTCTTTCACATCCACGGTCCTTCCACTTTTCCTAGAGATACATCTCCCTAATGAAGCATACAATGAGCGTGATGAATGGCTGGGGGTGTGAAGCAATAGCTAACAGCTAATAAATAACCAATGTGCATCCCACTGCATACATCCTACAAGCACCCCTAATAAAAAAGCACACATTGCTTAGGATCTTAAATCCAAACATTGTACCGGATAAAACTGATGAGTAATGGAAACCTGATGTATTCAATACAAGTTGGTATAGAGTCCCCAGTTGACTTTGCTGTACTCCTTTATCCTGGGCACCACTTTAAAGTCTACCACAGCATCTGATTTTCATTCCTTAAACTGATCTGGGATCTGCAAGTAAAAAGGGGAAAAAGTAAGAGTGTGGCTACAAAGGTATGAAGGCTAGCTGAAAGCAACTGATGCTGTTCCCACTTGCTTCCTTCAAGATAACGCCAATGTATCACCAAGTCTTTTTTCATGAGAAGGCCTAATGCAATTCCACACTCACCAACTTTAAAATAACTACAATGAAATACCAAATCCAAAGATTATGTGCCAGTAGAATTTTTAAAGTGTATGTGGTTTGGCTGTCTATTCTGTCCCATTCCAGAGATAGCCACATCTTTTCATGCAGTGCCAGCCTGTCCTTGAGACACAGTGGTAAAGGTCACAGGAAATGGATTTGGCTATATAAAGTGCCTGGTCACCAGGGCTGTCTTCTACTCTAGCAAAGTGAATACTGTTATCAACAATGTTCCCTTCACTGACCTCACAATGTGATCTATATTCCAGTCTGATGCCACCCACAACAAGTTCCTCGGAACAATCAAGACTATGCATGAGAAAGCTATCAACAGCAGGTCATCACCATCCTCCAAGAACTAGACTCTGCCAATACCAAATGAGCTGATTCTGGTGCCTAATATGTTGTGTAGTCTACTGGCATCTTCATCACCATGGAGAAAGCAGTGGTCCACTTAAAGAGTGGAACCAAAAGGGTCATCATCTCTGCCCTTTGTCCCAATGTCAGTGATGGATACGGATCAGGAGATAACTCAATCAAGATTGTCAACAATGCCCCCTTCACTACCAGCTGCTTAGGCTTCCTTGGAAAGGTCATCATGACAACTTTGGCATTATTGAAGGATTCATGACCACAGTCCCTGCCTTCACTGCCAGAAAACTGTGGTGAGCCCTGATGACTGTGTGACTGCCCAAAGCATCATCACTGAATCCACTGGCACTATTAATGCTTCAGGTAAGGTCATTCAAGAGCTGAATAAAAATCTCATTGGCACCATGCATCCCTACCTACAAAGTATGTGTCATGGATCTGACCTGACATGTGAAGAAAGCTGCCAAGTATGACTACATCAAGAGAGTGGTGAAGCAGGCACCAGAGAGCCCTCTAAGGGGCATACTGGACTATATTGAGGATCAGATTGTCTTCAGAATTTTTAACAGTGATAGTTACTCTTCTATCTTTGATGCTGGGGCTGGAATTGCCCTCAGTGACCACATAGTCAAGTTGATCTCTTGGTATGACAAGGAATGTGGCTACAGCAACAGGGTGTTAGACTTCATAGTTCAAATGGCCTCCATGGAGCAAAAAGCCCTGAACAACTTACTTCTGCAATAGCATGCGAGGAAGAAAGAGGAGGCCCTATGCTCTCTCACTCAACTAAGCCTCCAACTCATAAACATATCTCCTCACAGTTTACCAAGATTGCCAGAAGAATGGGAAAATTTTGTGGGGTCATGTAGTAGTTTGAATGAATATGACCCCCATAGGCTCATAGGGAGTGGCACTATTTGAAAGAATTAGGACATGTGGCCTTGATGTAGTAGGTGTGGCCTTGTTGGAGGAAATGTGTCACTGGGGGTAGACTTTGAGATTTCAGAAGCTCAAACCAGGCCTAGTGGCTCACTCTTTCTTCCTGCTGCCTGGCAATCTGGATATAGAACTCTTGCTTGGCTCCTTTCTGCAACATCATGTCTGCCTGTGTTCCCACCATGCTTTCCCACCATGCTTTCTGCCATGATGATGGACCAAACCTCTTAACTGTAAGCCAGCCCCAATTAAATGCTTTCCTTTGTAAGTATTGCTGTGGTCATGGCATTCCTTTATAGCAATAAAACTCTAAGATAAGCCTCCTCTCTCAATTACCATCAATAAAGTTCACAGTACCCACAAAAAAGCATATATGGCTTTCTGATGCTTTCAAAGAAAAACACCCACTAAAAAAATATATCTTAATTAAGTGTTCAAACGCATCATATACTATGCTACACCACAGAAACACTCAATAATCCTTGTGAGCTGGTTGGCTCTTCATATTTACGTAATGCCAACTTAGTGATGGAGGTAAACCCACCAATTTGACTTAAAATAATAAAGAATAACATCCTTGATTATATAAATTGTCTATGCCATACCATCTTGAAAATGCTGGATCTCATATGGTTCTATAAATTACCACTGGATTTTAGTAATGTATGTTCAGGACCCAGGCCTTTCAAAAGACCATTTGCATCAAATTCAAACGAGATGTAAATAAACATTTGAATCCCTGGAACTAGACTGAAATTCACTAAATCAGATTCCGGATGTAGAGCCTCAGACATGCATTTTCATAGACATTTCACAGAGCAATGATAGTAGTACAGACTTACACATAGACAAAGGATTTGAATATCCTGATCACAGAGAAATGAAAGACCACTGTGAGAGGAAAGAAGTGCCAGGAAGAGGAACGATGTCACCAGCCAGAGAACAGGAAAACAGGAGAAAATCCAGGAATAACAGTTCCATAGGACAAAGAAGAGTGGAAATGGCATGTGCAAGGTCACCAGCTATCAGTTACTTCTCTGGTACTCAAATGTAGATCTCCTCATTGGTTGATGCCTTTTCTAGCACTCTATCTATACTCCATCTACATTTCCACTGTCCAAGCATCATCCTAGCTTTAAAAAGGTGAGAAAATTAGATTTTGAGTTTGACTCTAGCATAGAGTATATAACAAAACTTTGTCTTTAAAATAAATAATAGTTTCAAAACACTATTTTACTTCACATTTTGATACTTAAAAATACTTAAATATTCAAATAACTAATACAATATTACAATTATATGTTGATATATTCTCTAACTAACCAAAACCTTCTTCCAGTGTTCTTACAACTAACTGACAGAGTGTTAAGAAGCCATGCTGGCAGGAGCATCTCCACTTCACAGATGACACAATGGAAGCTTCCAGGCCCTAAGCAAGTTTTCCAACTTTTCATAGTCTCAACAGTGAAGCCAGGAACCCAATACTGAGCAGAGTTTTTAGAGATCAGGTTTGCTTTCATTTATGCCTCCCTGGAATTTGTTTAAAAGAAAAAAAAAAAAACGTATCAGTTAAACTACTGATTTTCTTTCTATTTCCTGGAATCAAATAATGATTCCTTAAGGATCTTATTCTGAACCAGATGTTAATCTACAGCATCAGAGTCTCTGTGAACACATCTGACAGCCTAGTGACACACATTACCTCAGTGTATTCCTGTAAGAGAGCTGGTGGAAGGTTTAGCATGTGTACAAACCCAGCAGTTATCGCCATATTGTCAAGAACTAGCATCATCACATTGCCAGTTTCAGGCTGATAATTTGATATGACGGGTGTGAGGCACCAGCTACAAGTCTCTCCATCATGAAACAATAATTGTGAGCCTTCATTCTTCACCAGGAATATCAAGGTCATTGTCTGGATCAAATCTAAAAGGGAGTTTCCCTCAATAGATGTCATGAGAGATAAGCGCCAAGCTGACATGTTCTAACAGAACTATCACCTGCTATCAGAGCCACTGTGACAGCTGTGTGTCAAGAAAACGCAGGCCAATTCATCAGGCCCCTGGGCCAAAGTGCCGCCCTAATGGATATGATGAGCATATGCCTCCATGCCATACAATGGGAGCTTATTACTATAGGGCTGTTTGTATAATGATCCAATTAATCACTGCTGATTGTCATGTGTTTTGTAATTGATGAAAACAAGTACTGCATAACTCTATCAAATTGCCATAGTATGAGCTTTGAAAAGGAAAACTATCAAACATGCACAACCCTCCCAGGATACAAACAGCATGAATGTCCCCTTGGCTTCGACATATTATCTTTGCCATGTAAATCTTTCTCCCCTCTATTCTTTTGAAAAGGTCTCCTTACACTTGAAAGACTCAATGCAAGTGTTATTCAAGGTCTCTGCCCCCTCTGCTTCTCAAACTTGACTGGTAATGTAAAGAGAGCTTCCGACTATACAGAGACTAGGGGAGCCTGTAAAGTTTATCCCACTCTAAGCGGCAGTCTTTGGCATCAACTGACCACTGTCACAGAGAGACAGACGAGTTCACCAGGTGCTCAGGACGATGTGATTGCTTCATTTGCCAACTTCTAATCTTTAAATATTTTGGCTGCCCTGAAAGTAGGACTTAAGGCACTGACTTTCTGGTAATTAATTTCAGAAGTGAGTCTAGAAGAATAAGGTAAAGGAAAGAAGGAATTAAAATCAGTGAAGAGATGTTAGCCATGTCCTTGATCTCCAGACTCCTCCCTGTGGGTAAAGGAAGCAGGAACATGCACCCCAACCCCCAGCACCTGGCCTCCATTGCCTTAACAGGTGTTCCTCAGGATAATAATTCCCCCACATTTTCTAACTGAACATGCGGAAGCACTGCGTGGGCTCAAGCTGGGGAAAGCCCTGAACAGAAAGGCAATGATTCCTCAGATGGAATTTCCCCAGGACTGAGGGCAAAGGCAACTGTAAGGGTGTAATGATAAAGAAGTTGACTAATAGCAGCTAAAATGCTGGAAACAATTATGCACAATCCTGGCTTGGCTTAGAAATTTCTCTGCTTTATTTGGAATAAAGCTTGACTGCCTTACAGGGAAGCACATCATCCCCACTATCATGCAGCATTTATACCACTGAACTGAACCATGTGTCAGCATGTCTGGAACCTACAGGCAGTATGCACATTGAGGTACTGTTATATAACCTGTTGACTCACCACAGGATCTGGCATAAGGTAAACAGTCAATAAAAATTTGACTGAACTAGCTCAAGGGAAAAGCCCATGAATGTTTGTGGAATTGAATCAATAAACATTAGAATAATGATTCAAAGATACACTACACGTGCATATTGTAATTTGAATGTGAAATGTCTCCCATAGGTTCAACTGTTTGAACACTGGGTCCCCACCTGATGTGCTGTTTTGGAATGTTATGGAACCTTTATAAAGTGGGGAAAGTGGGTCACTAGGGAATGCCTTGAGGCTTTCTACTTGGCCCACTTCCTGTTCACACTTTACTTCCTGAAGCATTCACAAGGTGAACAGCCAGCTTCTTGTCCTGCTGCCAAGACTTTCCTCCCTATCACTGCTATGCCTTCCTCAACAAGATAAACTGTATCCCTCAAGAAATTTGAGACAACCCTTCCAAGGAGTCTTTTGTTACTTTTATCAGGGTATTTTATCACAGTGAAAAGAAAAGTATCTGAGACTTCAGTTATTTACTTAATATAACTCTGTATATTACATTATACAGGTGCTACCAGTTATTGACTTAGATAACTATGTATATTATATTATATAGGTGATACCTTGTATTTATAGTAGAGTTTTTTAGGAGAGTTTTACTGTGCAGCCTAACCTGGCCTTGACTAGAGAGTACTGGGATCATAGGCATGTGCCACCATGCCTACTCATAACATAATTTCTACTAGCATTCTGCTAGCTACAACTCACTCAAACTCTATCAGGAGAAAGAGTTTTACAGTAGGTAACACACAGACAACCATTTCTGAGATTTGTTGTTGTTGAATGGAGGCTTTTGCTTTGTTTTGTTGACAGTAGTTCTCACTTTATAGATCTCACTGGTTGGAATGCTCTATGTAGGCCAGGCTGGCATTGAACTCATAGAGATCTTCATGTCTCTGCTTCCCCAATGCTGGTATAAAGGGATGAGCCACCATACCAGGCAGAATAATCATTCCTTAATTCCTGAAAGAGTCTTCTCAATTCAAGGCACTAATCACTGATGAATATAAAATGTGTTTCCTGAATAGGGTGAGATATTGCTCAATTACAAAAATTATAATTATAAAATGGGGATTCTTAGTACCCACAGATTATGGTTCACAGACTGCATAGAACTCCAGTCCAAGGAATCTGATGACCTCTTCTAGCATCTCCAGGCATGAGCATGCATATGAATTGAATTCATATTATATGAATCACACATATACTCAGGCACATATATCCATAGAATATTTTAAACATAATTACAAATTTAAAAACATCTATGCATTTCATAGTGATAAAAATTAAAATTATATTGCACACAGAAAAATATAGCAATGGCAATTCAGTTTTAACACACACAACTACTAAAACTGAAATTTCTCCACCTATCACCTAGGAATTGTCTCTTCCCATGCAAACTCTGTGTCCTTGTCTCCCTTCTGTTGCTGTGATAAAATACCCCGACAAAAAGTTAAGGAAGAAAGGGGTTGATTTCAGCTCACAGTTCCAAGTCACAGTCTATGACACCAGGGCAGTAAAAACACGTCTCACCACAGTCAACAACAGAGAGAAATAAATGAATGCATGTACATTTCTTGCTTACGTGTCTACTTGTTTACTCTCATGTAATATCTCCACTCATAAAGTACAGGACTCCTTGCATAGAGAATATTGCTACCCAAAGTGGAATGTGGAGAAGGATAACTAAATAATGAAAGCCTTTTGAAAAAAACTACATGGAAACATACCATTGTATAAGCTTCTAAAATACAGACATAGCCATAGACACATGTAAATAGATTTTCATATAGAATTACTCTATAACAGGGTACAATACTCCAATTACCATTTTATTCTAGCAAATAAAAACCTCAGTACCAGGAACAGGTTACCTCTTTTTGAGTTGTTGCCAGTGAGGTCCCACAGTCTGCTAAAAGTTACAGGTGATTACCACTAATCTTGGTTACCTTCCAGAACTTGATAGTGAGACCCTATTTTGGAAGATACTACATACCTGAGTCATAAAAGATGGGGGAAAAAGTCAAGCAGGTACTAATCTTGAAGCTTCATCCCCACTAGCTACTTCTCATAGTGTTGGAAGGTCCTATACCTAGTACATGGGGAAAACAAATAACTATCCATCTTACCCAACTGCAAACCTATATGAGTTACAATAAGAACTTTCCTTGCCAGATATGCCCACTGTTGCAATAGTGGCATGAATATTATGGGAGTAACCAATGACCCTCTGATTGGATTTGAGTCCTGCTCTACAAGATGAAAGCCATACAGGAACCATTATCAGAAAAGGCCAAAAACCTGTAAATTAAATGGGCCATAGGCTCTTTGGGAGAACCTACTATTATCATTCTGCTAAACTGACATAGTATTAAAAAACAACTCCCAGTGATTTATTGCTATACCCATAGATTAGTGTTTCTTGTAATCATCAGAGGAGGAGCTTCTTTGGGCATCAGATGGTGATTAACACAGAGACCCACAATAGGTCAACATGCAGAGAACAGAAGACTGTGGAATTCTCATCCCTTAATGGGATGTCTATGTTATCCCCCTCCTCTCCAATCTCAGGGATCACTACTGAAGAAGGGACAGTAATATTGTATGAGCCAGAGCCACTGTATTACTACAAAGAAAGTGTTTTACAAATATATGAACTCACAGAAGTTGTGACAGCATGCACAAAAACTGTTCAAGATAATCCAAACAAAATCCCAGCATGGAGGGGGCTGGTGGTAGGCATGCATGAAGTCCCACCCTTAGCAGAAGAGCTATTGCATTTCATAGCTGCTATGAGAGGACTAATCAGTTATCTTTAAGGGTGTGGCCCTACTAGGTTGACTATACTCCAGGGCAGTCCCCACATAGAAGAATGTTTTGGCAACACAAATTGTACTCCATTGAGGTTGGGGGGAAGGGGGGACACGGGATGACACGACACACACACACACAACATGACCAAGAAGTTGGGGGAATGGAGAAGTGGATGTATCTCAAGGAGTTTGACAAATATTGTCAAAACACATTATCTGAAATACTCAAAGAATTAATAAAAATATTATTTTTTAAATCCTGCAATAAAGTATTATATTTTCAACTTTCCTAAGCTTACTAAGCAATGGATCACATCTACTGCACACATAAAATAATCAGGCTTTTTTTAAAAAGAAGAATGTAAGATCAGCCAGGAAAGACAGATAGTGGGCAAAAATTTGTATGAGTTTACTTCACTCTTCTAATTTTTAGTAGAACACATGTTGGCCTTCAGCCTACCATCTTAAAGAATGTCACTGATACCAGTGAAAGGGACAAACATTAGGGACTCTCAGGAAAACCGCTTAGGGTTCTTAAAGGTTAACCAAACAGACAAATATTTCTCAAAGAAAGCAACGACCTTGGGATTATCTCAGAAGCACTGAAGAGAAAAAGATCCATTTAGCAGACACAGTGATGCATGCCTCTAACCTCAACACCAGACAGGAGGTCCTGGAGGGTCTTAGATTCCAGACCAGGCACCATCATTAAGTCTGCAGATGAGATCAAATTAAAAGCCAGACTGAGGAAAGGTAACAGAGGCCAGGGGGGCTTAGCAGCCATTAACAAATATGGGATCCAAATTCAAAATAACCTTGGAAACTTGAAGAAGTCACAGACAGAATGCATTTCTCCCTCCTTTCTCTTCCACAGGATGGGAGACATGGTCCTCTCAGTCACAGAATTCCACTTACACGTTTGGTAATTATACATGAGATGCTGTGCTCAGTTCCAGGGAAACATACTTAAGAAATGATGTCCTGACTTGTTATTCCACAGAAATAACTACTGTATTAAAGAAAAATTACCAGTAACTGACAGTCGTATGTGTGGTGCCTTCCTTAACTCTCCTTCACCTTTCTTCCCACTCCTAGTCCGAGTTAATTATTTCTCCTGGGTGTTTTCTTTCTTCCTGTGTCACAGAACACTGGAGTGTAATCAGACTTACTCAATTGTCTCCCTCTAAATTGCTAATCTCTGAAAGAGCACAGGGCATGGATCACGCGTCTTTGCCACCCCACGGCACAGCACCTGACACACAATGGATGCTCAATAAGTGCTTATTGATTTACAACTGAAAACAAATTGTGCCCATGTAAAGTGGGCTCTGTGCATGTATTAAAAGAATCTAGGGTGCTATGTGGAAACCCAGTAAAGAGTTTATGTCATCCAACAGCCACAAAGGTAAAATTAAGGATACATAATAATGGGATTGGAGCAATGACTCAGTGGTTAAGAGCACTGGCTACATTTGCAGAGGATTTGGGTTTGTTTCCTACTACCTACATGGCACTTATAATCATCCATAACTCCAGTTTCAGAGACTGATGCCCTCTTCTGGCTTCCAACTGGCACCACACATACATGAGTACACATACATCCATACAGGAAAAACACTCACACATAAAAATGAATAAATAAAATATTCTCAAGTTTTTTCTTTATAAACAAAAAAGATATGCTGCAAACTAAGTGTGGGTGAAAAATGTCCAGTAATTCTAGCACTCTGGAGGTAGAGTCATTAGATTCACAAATTCAAGCCAGCCTGGATTACACAGTGATGTCAAAAAGCAACTTAAGCTACATAACGTGACTGTGTTTCAAAAACACAATCAACAGCAAATAAATCACGTTGAGCAGAACATCTATCTACACAAGCTACTTTCCATGCAAGTTCATGGAGTAGTATTCTGGAGAATGAGAGGGCAGATAGCAGGAACAATTTCTTGAGAAGGAACTGCTCTAAGAGTCAAGATGGGTGTTTGGAAGGAAGGAGAGAGGAAGGGGGGTGCTAGGGAAGGAGGGGGAAGCTGGTAACCTGAAGATGACGGAAAAATAATGTCCCATAAAAAGTGAAGTCAAGAGGATCAAAGACAAGACAGAAATGAAAACAAATACCCAGAGAAGAAACCCTTGTTGACACAGACAAGTCAAAATATGTTAGGACTGTGAGTACACACACAAAAGACAGCCATCCCAAAGCTGAGATAAAACACAGTGTCAAGTTGAAGAAAGCAGAAACAATTCTGGCATGGGTGATGGGTAGTATTATGAAAAAGAGCAACCCCTCACTGGAGAACAGTGTCTATGCAGATATGCACAGCACATACATGTACACAGCACTGGTTAGACATCAACTAAGAGATGTGTATGTCTACAGACATAACAAAGGCTAATTAGAAGTTCCTGACCTTGTGCAGGGGCATCCATAACTGAACCTGAAGTTCAACCTGAAGTGCATCCACATAATTAACTGGAGAGGGGGTGTGTTTCAACATATAGCAAGTTAGAACACATTTGTAAACTTGACTCTTGGGTCCCTCTTCCTAGTTAAGTACAGACAAATCTGTTCTAGCTTCCCTATAGCTCAAGGACTGGTAATAGATGGATATTCTCATTATTGCATATTTTATACTGGTATCCCTTATAAAACTGGCATTTTCTTTTCATTTCCACTTCATTTTTATTTAAAGAAGGAGGAAATGGAGGATGAGGACAGCAGAGGAGAAAAGTACCTGGTTTCATAAGTTCTGTGTCTGATACTGTCTGTAAGTCATGCCTAACCTGTGGCCACCATAAACTTAATCACAGACAACAGCATGCCACAAAAACATAAAACTTTCCATGACCATCCACAAAATTGTAAATATATAATAGTTGATGTGAATTAGACTCAAAGCATGATCTAAGATTTCCCAATATGTTTAAGTGGCAGTATCACTTCAGATAACTCAAATAAAAATAAAATAAAACATTGGTTTAGAAATTATAAGCAATTAGAAACTTTTAATCCAAAAAAAATTACTCATCAAAAAAGCATTCAAGCATAATTACATCATGTTATTGTTTGTGAATTTTGTTACTAATCATGGGATCCAAAAGTTAGAAGCTATGTATCACAAATATTTAAATATTCATGTCAATAAAAGGTAATTTTTTTTCTTCTTACCTCCTCTACAAAATTACACCTTGACAACCTTAAAGTTACAATTCTCTATTTAAAGCCAGTGGGTCTATTTTGGAGTGTCTGATTCCAAAGTCCTGAACCAATGAGTGAAAAGGAAAAATGCAAACATGTGGCTGATTAGAAAAATAGTTTTAATAGGCCTAACTGCTGTTATTATTGTGGGTACAAGTAAAATAACCACCAGGTCATTTTAAGCTCTGGAAAACACCCTATGGTGGTGCTTGACGGATTCGATGTGTTTTTGTACACAGTTGCTGTGATAATGGAGCACACGTTTACCCTGTAACAAAGCAAAGTGCAAATGTAAGCCTTAGGGTTTACAGTAATTCCAGAATATCAAACCACCAGGAAGGGTTTTAAATGAAGCCCCTGCTGATCTATTTACTGGTTAAAATCCTTTTGTCTCCTGAAAACAGTAACATCATACACAGAACAAATTATTGATAAATTGAAGAATTTCAAACAAAGATAAATAGGGAATTAAAAATCTGTAGCAGACATTAGCTTTGAACAGAACAAAATTTGGTTGTTGGTCTGGGTCCAGTTTCTACTATGCATTTTCAGACATAAAGGGCCCTGTGTGAGGTTCCTATTCTCACAGAATCCTGAAGAACAGAGCGATCTCAGCTACAGGACTGTGAGAGGAGCCAAGCAGTCTTGATTGCTTAGCATAATCTATAAACACAAGACACCAGTTTGACCCTCAAAGTGATCTCTTTCCCTTCACACAGGGATGGCAAGCCATGATATCGTTATGGGTTACAAAACAGCATTTAGAAAAGGTTCCTAGAGGAAATCTTTCTTCCTTTCAACCATGTTGCTATGGTAACCACACCAATCAAGCCACTTCACAAAGGCTTTTGTGTCAAGTTCTGTTAGCAAACTCATATAGAAAGTGTAACTCCCATCCAAGTACTAACCAGGCCCGACCCTGCTTAGCTTCCAAGATTAGGCGCATTCAGGGTGGTATGACTGTAAGATGCCCAAAGGAAAGAAAGCCAAGGAGAAAAAGAAAGTGTCCCTGGCCTCAGTCATCATCAAGAAGCAGGAGGCCAAAAAGGTGGTGAATCCCCTGTTTGAGAAAAGTCCTAAGAACTCTGACACTAGACAAGGCATCCAGCCCAAATGGGAACCCACTGGCTTAGTGGAATGGTCCTGCTACATCAGGCTGCAGCAGCAAAGCACCATCCTCTATAAGCTGCTCACAGCACCTGCTGCCATTAACCAGTTCTCCCAGACCCTGACTGACAACTACCCAGCTGCTTACACTTGCCCACAAGGACAGGCCAGAGACAAAGCAGGAGAAGAAGCAAAGGTTGTTGGCCAGTGCTGAGAAGAAAATTGCTAACAAAGAGGGACTTTGGACGTAGACCTCATTGAAGTAATGGTCTTCCTGCCTTATCCTGTGTGGCAAGATGGTGGTCTTCTACTGCATGAAGGGGAGGGCCAGGCTGGGATGAATGGACCACAGGAGGATAATAACTGTTGGCTCACACAGGTCAGTTTGGAAGATAAAGGACCTCTGGCTAAGATGATGGAGGCTATAAGGATTAATTACAAGGATGACCTCTGATATCACTGGGAAGACGATACCCTGGGTCCAAAACCTATAGCTAGCATTGCAAAGTTGGAAAAGACAAGGCCAAAGAACTGGCCACTAAATTAGGGCTAAATGTTCACTGCTAAGTTTCTGTACATAAAAAAAAAAACTGCCTTCCAAAAGAAAAAAAAAAAAAGAAAGAAAGAAAAGACCTCAAGTAAATTAATATTACATTTCTTATCTTATTAGAAATGGGTAAAAGACACAGCACTTCTGAAAATTAGATGAACTGGGCATATTAGCATATTAAATTAGTCAAGTTTAGTCTTCTTACATTAAAGCCTCCAGGGAACTCCTCAGGGAAAAGAAAAGGAATGCACCTACCAGGAGGATCACCACCCTGTACTTCCTCTGTGACTTCTTCCAAAGCCTGTACTACACACACACACACACACACACACACACACACACACACACGAGTGCTGCAGGTCTCACACTGAGAACCCTAGCACACACATGAGTGCTGCAGGTCTATCTCACATTGAGAACCCTGGCACACACATGAGTGCTGCAGGTCTATCTCACACTGAGAACCCTAGCACACACATGAGTGCTGCAGGTCTCACACTGAGAACCCTAGCACACACATGAGTGCTGCAGGTCTCACACTGAGAACCCTAGCACACACATGAGTGCTGCAGGTCTATCTCACACTGAGAACCCTAGCACACACATGAGTGCTGCAGGTCTATCTCACACTGAGAACCCTAGCACACACATTAGTGCTGCAGGTCTATCTCACACTGAGATCCCTAGCATACACAGTAGATCTGCAGGTCCAACTCTCACACTGAGATCCCTAACATACACACTAGTGCTACAGGTCCAACTCTCACACTGAGATCCCTAGCACACACATTAGTGCTGCAGGTCTAACTCTCACACTGAAAACCCTAGCACACACATTAGTGCTGTAGGTCTAACTCTCACACTGAAAACCCTAGCACACACATTAGTGCTGCAGGTCTAAGTGTCATGGGGAGGACCCTAGCATTTGGTGTTCACATGGGCACAGAAGGAGCAACAAGGAATCCCTTTCTTACGTTGTATTTTCTCCTAGCCAGGACCCATGAGGTGTATTACTGATTACAGTAATAAATTTGAAGACTGTTTTATGTTAATGACATGGTTTCACATTAGCATAATTCCATTTCTATAAAGCTCCACTTTCTGTTGAATGCATATTTTAAAACAAAACAGAAATTACTACTGAAGCTAGTGGCTTCAGCACATGAGAGAGCTGCTGTGAACTGAATGCTAGCCTGGGCTATTGTGGAGAGTTCAAGGCTAATGAGGGTTACATCACACCCTATCTCAAAGCAAAACCAAAACCAGAGAGACAGAGAGATTGACTGATTTAATAAACTTCAATAACTGGCCTGAGAGCCAAGAGAATTTTTATAAGAATGCAATAGTCTGCTGTGCAGAATAAGCTTTTCATATTCTTTACTCAGAAATACCAAAGAAATTAAGGAAGTCTATAGTCTGACCAGTTCTCAAAAGCCTGCATTTTTGATTTGCTATATATCTCCTACATTATTGTTAGAGAATGATGGATTAATTAAGACAGTGAAACAAACATTTCATTAGAATGGCAGTTAATGGATCCAGTTTCTGCCTAATATCCATCTTAAGTTTAAAGTAGGCATTATCTCTTTCCTAGAATGGGTAGATTCTAATGAAAAGAATATACGTCAAAACATTTGATAATTATGACCAGACTGAAACTACTAAGATAAATGGAGACCAATTAAAAGTTAATTGTTCAGAGATTTTAAAAAACAAACATCATCAGTACCATTAAATACCAACTTTGGCCAACACTGTGCTCCTGAACTAACTGTCTTCATGTAAGCTGAGGTATACACAGCTTCTTCATGACTCCTGAATGGAATGTTTGTGGTGTGTGTTCAGTTCAGTAGGGACTCATGCACAGACTGTCTTCATGTGATCTGAGGTATGCACAGTTCAGTAGGGACTCGTGCACAGACTGTCTTCATGTGATCTGAGGTATGCACAGTTCAGCAGGGACTCATGCACAGACTGTCTTCATGTGATCTGAGGTATGCACAGTTCAGTAGGTACCTAGAGCATTTCAGCTAAAATTCAATTCTAACTATAAGTTAAGGGATGGGGACACAGTTCAGTGGTCCAGAATTTCCCTAGCATGTGCAAGGCCCTGAGTGTGATCCCTATACGTCAAGCAATAAATAATCAAATTGTAATTAAGAAAATCTGAAACACTAAACAAATCAACATTTATTACCTGTTTTAATTTCAAGTGTTTCAACATCATGAAGCTAATGTCAACCAAAACTATGGAAACTGACATTTTAATTAACTTTACTTCCACACAAATTTAAACACCTAAACTTAAATAGTACTATTATCTTATATTTGTGTGTGAAGTGGGAAATTTACATTGGCTACTTTCTGCTTCATAGCATTTGACTTTTTTTTTTTTTACAATTTTGGTAGATTAATAGGGAGAAACTAGTAGGGGAAAATGGAGTTTAAGTCAATTTAACAATGTGTATTATACATGTTTATTCTTATATTAGTAACCAAAATATCAAACTTTACTAACTACCTATTAGAGGCCTGTAATTAGTCTATTTTTCTTCACTGTTTACATATTATCAGGGCCAACAGACAGACAATGTCTTCAGTTGTCACAGTGATTCTGAAATGTGACTATACTCGTTTCACAGTCTAATGCACAGAGGTTCAGAAAGGTTAAGTGGCCTGTCAAAGTCCAGCAGTGAGAACCAGTAGCTAGAACCCCCAGTCAGCTCAGTAGAGCGGCACATTTCTTTTTGCACCAAGAACAAATCAACAGCTAGCTATGTGTCCTACAGATCACTGCTTCTCATACAGGACATGCTATTGCTAACACAGTTACTTCTACCAGTTTTAAAATTTGAGACAAATTGTTGATGTGGCTTTGTAATTGCAACTTTGCCTTTCAGGGACACTATAAACATCTTCATTATAAAACAGCCATTTGCTCTTACAGCAGTTTCCTGTGGGGTTCCTCTGTTGGCCATTAGAAGAACTTTAAACCAAGATGTGAAAGGACTCTGTCCACTTGTTTCCATGCCTGACTGTTAATTAAATACAAAATATCATGGAACCAGAACAAGGCACAAACACTAAGAAAGGATGTTCTAACAAGAGCTGACTTTGCAAAGGGAAGAAACAAAGGATTAATCCTTAACCTTGTTAAGATGAAAGGAAATCACTAGGAGAGACACTGGGTTACAGCACCTGGCTCTTTCTCTCTGCAGCCTGTGCTCTTGACGCTCAGTGGAGACCATGTCTGTCAGCTTGTTATTCCTTTGACTATGGATAAATGGAAGTATAAAATACATAAAGTTTCTTCCAACACATTTTCTTTCTCTTTTATATTAACATGCTAACTTCAATCTTATATATATTTCTCTAATATAAAAGCTCATTGGAAATGTGGGATACATTTTAATCTACTACATTATATTTTACTCTTTCAATAAAATTATCCAGGAGATCTTTAAAGCCAAATCCCTTTGTGACCCAGCATTGTGAACTTTCTGATAGCTGGAATTACCAGATAATTCTCTCATCTGCCACATAATCAGGGAGCACAAAGCAAACAGAAGGCTCACTCCTGGGCTGCTCTGTGTCTTGTTCTCCTGTCTATACAATTATATACTTTAAAACCAGGGTATAAAGGAAGTGTGACCTCCCATGACAGTTGAGCTGAATGTTCTTGTGTCAAGATGCTTAAAGTAGCATTTCACAGTAGACAGAGATGCTCATAGGCAACATATTAGACATGCTACCATCTTATCGTCTCTCAGTAAGGATAGCGAAAAGGATATATACCCATATATTGAAGACTACAAACGCTCCCATATATGTGCATTTTTAAATCAATCTAACCATTCTAAAGTGTATAATTAAAAAAAACCGCAAATTGTACATGATAAATACATATAATTTTCTGTCAATTTAAAAATGAAAGCCATGCATGGTGCATATGACTTAATTCTCTGCACTCTGGAGGCATAGGCAGGAGGATCAGGAGTTCAACTATGACTATATAGGGATTTCAAGGTTAGCGTGGACTACATGAGACCTTGTTTCAAAAAGACAACAAATATTCCAACAAAAACAACCACAAAATAAAACCAAAGTAAAAGCCATTTAAACACATTTATTTGTGTGTGTTGAATATAACCACCTGCAGCATACATGCCACAGTCATTCTCATTCAAATATGAGGAGTGAGGATGTGTCTTACAGTGTTCCCTTGCAGTGAAGAGACACCACGACCATGGTGCATTCAAATATGAGAAATGAGGATGTGTCTTAGTGAGTGTTCTCTTGCAGTGAAGAGATACCACAATCATGGTGACTCTTACAAAAAAGAGTTAAAATATTTAATTGGGGTTTGCTTACAATTTAAAAGGTTTAGTCCGTTATCAGCATGGTGGGAAGCATGGCAGCACACAGGCTGACATGGTTTTGGAGAAGGAGCTGAGAGTTCTACATCTGCATCCACAAGCAGCAGGAAGAGAGAGACACTGGGCCTGGTTTGAGATTTTGAAACCCCAAAGCCCTCCCCAAGTGACACACTTCCTCCAACAGGCCACACTTACTCCAACAGGCCATGCCTCTTAATCCCTCACAAGTAATGACATTCCCTAATGACCAAGCATTCAAGTCTATGAGCCTACTGGGGCCAGTCTTTTTTGCAGAATATTATTTTAAGGTATGTTACTTTTGTTTATGTTGCATTTGTTTAACTCTGTGAAGCTGTGTTACTGTGCCTGTCTAAAACACCTGATGGTTTAATAAAAAGCTGAATGGCCAATAGTGAGGCAAATATTCTAAGCATTCCACCATATTCAGTATATATGATTCAATATGTATGTATGTGTGTATATATATATATATATATATGTACATGTATACATAATGCCACCACATATAGTCATAGTGTCCTAACGTGTGTGTGTGTGTGTGCCATCACATATAGTCATAGAGTCCTAGCGTGTGTGTGTGTGTGTGTGTGTGTGTGTGTGTGCCACCACATATAGTCATGTAGTCCTAACTCAGAAATTAAAATGCCTAGGTCAACATATTTATCTATCAGAAAGATCAAATATACATTTACAGTCGCCCCCCCCTTTTTTTTCACCTTTGAGATACAGTTAGCTACACAGAAGTACCTGCAAATTAAAAAGGATGACATTATTCCCCTTTCCTTCTATTCCTTCCTTTCATCTCTTTGCCCCATTCAGGTTCTCTCTGAACCTAAAATGACCAGGCTGAAGTGATGAGAATGACATAACTGACTTGGACAAAGAGAACTGCCTGCCTGTACTTAACTGGGAGCTACCTCCATGCTCCTTAGTGCTATCTGTAGAACTCCCACCCCCCACCCTGTGAAAGTGTGTGCGTGTGTATGTGTGTGTGTGTGTGTGTGTACTGTGTGTGTTCATAGTTTCAATAACACTTACTATAGCCACTGGCACTACTACCCCAAATTCTGCCGTAATGTCTCTGACCCCTAGGACCCCTTGGACTGTGCTGAGGTTTGCTCCTTTCTCTGTAGAACATCCAAGACGGCCTCAGCCCAATTCTTTTGCACCCCAAAACTCAGAACGAAGGGCAATCCCAACATGTGCCTCTTCTGCTTTTCTATCTTCCCCCTTGGGTGAATAGCTATCCTGCCTCCCTTTTAATCCTTTTAGATTTCCTACATAGAAACAAGAACACTAGCCCTCAACCTTCAGGTTATACGGAAAACTCTAAGGGGCTGTCTTGTTAGAGTTTTATTGCTAGAATAAAACACCAAGACCTAAAGCAACTTGGGGAGGAAATGTTTTATTTCAGCTAAAATCTCTCAGGTCACACTCCATCACTGATGGAAATCAGGGCAGGAACTGGGAAACAGGAACTGAAACAGAGAGCATAGAGCAACACTGCTTACGGGCTTGCTCCCATGGCTTTCTCGGCCTGTTTTCTTAAATACTCTAGGACCCCTTGCCCAGGGGTAGCACCACCCGCAATGGGCTGGGCCCTACCACTTCAATTACTAATCAAGAAATACCACATGCCTACAGTCCAGTCTTATGAAGGCATTTTCTCAGTTCTCAGATAACACTAGCTTGTGTCAAGATGACAGAAAACTAAGCCCAACAGTAGTAACCTGTGGAAGTTCCCTGCCCTGTGGGTTTAGTGGGGACTGTGGAGGACCTCTTATAGAGGAGGGCTTGCCCAAGTAATATCTTTGTTCTGTCCTTCAACTGCATCACTAAAAGTTTCCCAGTATTTCTAGTCAGTGTGCTGGGAGTTGAGCAGGTAGCATTCAGTGGCAGATCAGGTATAGCTTGAGTCTAAAGTTCAATTCCCAGCATCCTCCTACCCCCAAAGAAGAGAGAAAATTCTGTCCATGCTATGAGCAGTTGAAAGGCAGTATCTGAATCAGTCTGAAAGCAATTTCAATGATGAGTTCTTGAATAAGATGTTTTAAATACTGATGTTATTAACAACCTGACTGTATTATTGTGTGTAAATCTGACTGTATTATTATGTAAAAAAAAGTCTTTTTTATGATTACGTTTGTATTAATTTTTATGGGTTTTTGTTGTTTGTTTGTTGTTGGATTACTTTTTTTTATTTGGTTTTGTTTGATTGTTTGGTTGACTTTTTGAGACATGGTCGGTCTCATGCAGTCCAGGGTAGACTCCAATCTTCACTATGTGGCTGATGCTATCCCTGAATTTCTAATCCTCCCAAGTGCTGGGAGACTGTGATGTGTGCCACCATGTTCTTTTAGGACATGTATGTTTATTATGCTTTATCCAGTAATAAAATAGATTCCTTATAGGTGCACTGGATATATAATAATTAATACTCTAAAATATTTTAAGAGTATTTAAGAGCAAATGTCCTCATTAGTAGGACTACAATAAAATGGGTTTCTTTTGAAAAACAACAGCTCATTATTATTAATCAGTCATAGAAACATAGTATTCTCAAATCTGTGCTATCTTTCAGTATCTTAAGAAATGACATTCTGAAGCAGGCAAACATCATCAAATACCCTGTGGCCACAAGCAGTGACAGGACTGACTGCCATCACACTGGCAAAAACAACAGTCACTATTATGGTAGAAAACACATTTGGTGGGTTCGGTGTGGTTTCATGTTGTACTTAGCATTTTGGATTCTACACTCCTATTTCTTACACTGTACCAAATGAGCCATTGACAATTCCCAACAATGATCTAGTACATCTGTCTTCTTTGACTTCTGTCCCTGAAACATTTACCCAAGCCCCAGCAGTGTCTACCTTAGCAAAACAGCTAGTACTCTAAATGGTTTCAAAGCAAACATAGTTGGGGAAAGAAAAGGCTATAAGAACTGGGAATAAAATGTTAAAGTGCAAGCCGATCTAAGCATGTGTTCTGACAGAGAAAATGGACTTGAAATTGTGCAAAGCCAGGCATTCACTACAATTTGGAAATTTGCCCAGTGGGAGTAGAACTACTGTATTTACACTTTGACAGGTTAAGGACATGGTGACTGATGGCTGGTGTTAAAATACTAGGACATGGAAAGAGGGAGCACAAGGATTTACTCAGCCTAAATCATTAAGCATACAAGTGCTTATAAATCCAGTCCACAAAACAGGATATTATGGAGGACTTAACTGTCTGTTAATAACATATCCTCTGGGGTAAGGACATGACTTTTTCATCCTTTGACCTCCTAAAAGGAAATCAAATTGCCAAGTAAGCAATGTGTCCAGGATCCCCTGGCTTGAATTCAGAACTGGAGCCCAGTTCTGTCAAAACTCAAAATTTCCATGCCCCCAAATCATTATTCATGCTGCAGATGCTGGTTTTAAGCTTAGGAAACTTAACAGGTTAGAAAACAGAAAGGAATAAAAGTCACTTCCAAATTGTAGATCACATGTTGGCCCAGACTCATGCACTAGGACGCAAAAAAAAACAAACTGAAAATCAAAACTGGAGACACTCATACAAAGTGTCATAGCAGTAAGCTCCAGAGAAGTAAAGAAAGAACTTCTGGAACAGACAAATTCCACTCATCATGTATGGTGCTGCAAATTTCTTCCAACTGAAACATTCTACCTGAAAACACCTCCAGACTCCAGAAAGTCTAAATGGAGGCTACTAGGACTCAGGAAGTAAACAAACAACTCACAGGGCTCAGGAAGTCCCTGAAACTTTCCGTATTCAGCAGGCCCTTCCATCTCCAAGGTAATATAAGCAGTAAAGCTCTTGAGGTGACAAGACTTGTCCATTTGTCAAACTGAGTGCCTGTCAGGCAGAGCCCCAGGAATGCTTCTGGTTGGTGTTTGGTGATACAGCTGTCTGTGTATCACCCACACACCTATAAGAAATGCCCCCTAAAATTAATGGTTCACTGTGATGGGCCTTAGTGGTACCATCAGTATGATCTGTCCACAGTTCTCTATCTGAAGTGGATAAGATATACTGTTACATTTCTCCAGGAACAGTGTCACACAGCAGCATGCTCACTGTTCTTAATCAAATTAGCAATGATGCCATTCCATTTCCCCATCCTCACCCTTCAAAGAAAGTAATAATGAAACATCTACGTCATTTTTGTTCTTTCTTTGTTGTTTGTTAGGTGTACAGAATCAAACTCCTCTTCCCAGCTTACTGGAACATTTGTTCTATGCAAAGGAAGGAAATGTAACCCAGGCATCAGAAAGTGAATTCAGATCTTTAAGTTATTGCTGTAATTTGAACCTCTGACAGTGGTGTGCCCATCTTAACTCTTAACAGAAAACTCCCCAGAGCACCCTGAGTCCTCTTCCTTCTTGGAGTTTTACCCTACCACACTACTCCAGTGTTCTTCCTATTGCTTGACCTGCTCTTGCTCAAAATCCACAAAGGTTTCACCTTTGCCTGCCTGCTAAGTACTCCAGGTCTCACACACTCTCACTCCCCACATTCCATGGGTATTTTCACTTTTCCCAGCATGGCTCTAACTGCCTTCTATGCTCCAGTGGGTCTCTGATGTTTATCTCAACAACCACCATGACTGACATGCAGAATTAGCTAGTACGCAATGTTGCCCCACCACAAACCACCCTCTTCTGATTTCCTAACATTTGCCAGGCTACCAGCCCTTGAAGAGAGCTGACATTTCTAAATCAAAACCTTAAATTTATATACTAAATTTTACATAATCCTCCCCTTCCTAGTCCCATAATCTAAACAATTAGAAATCCTGTCTCCACAGCTACCTCCGTCTCTCATCTCAACTATCCACAAAAGCTTCCCAAATGGCTTCCCTGTTTCTTAATACAAATGCCAGAGTAATTTGTGTCACTCATCTGCCTAAAACTCCTCCCATGGTCTCCTACTGTTCCTTAAATGAAATACAATCTCCTTAAAGAGACCGAAAGCACCTAGCCATCAGATCTCCCGACTGTCTCTTTCCAATCATAAATTTCGATTCCTCCAGTCTTTTACTCTCCATCCCTACTACTGACTTTTTCCCAGTTATCAGAGTACTATTTCCTTCTTCATGTTCTTAATAGATGTAGGTATCTCTTACACATAACCAGATAATGATGCTCATCCCTCCTGCCTCAACTCCAATGTTGTATCAACAGAAAAATTATAAACATGGGATCCTAAGAGGTCAAACATCATTTTTAAACCTAAAATCATCTCTAAATGATTTCTATTTTCATATGCATCCATTATTCTACTCTCCTAGATACCAAATTCCCTAGTGGCAAGGAATATTAACTCCCTGATCAACAGAGAATTTTTAGTGCCTAGGAAAGTGTCTTATACACATACAGGAGACAGTCTATAGACTTTAGAATCCACAGCGTCATATGGCATGGTCTCTGGCCACCTGGAGATTCAGAAAGGAGAATTGGATACTCCTTTTGTTTTGTGTGCCTATGAACTAGTAACACACCAAGGTAGGATACAAAGACGAGGGAAGTTATAGAAATATAAGAAAGGAGAGGAACCCCTCATCCAAAGCCTCTTACCAGGGAGAAGCCAAGAATTCCAGCATAATTATCATTTTCTTTGAGGGCTGGTAACATAGACAATGTTCCTTATATACCAAGATGGATGTTAACATAGCAATGAACCATGCTTAAGGCCTAACCTGATGTGACCTTCAAGTATAATGTCATTCATTTCCTAGATAATCTGGGTATCTCAAAAACAAGAATTAACCCCAGTTTACAGAACAAAATATATTTCCCTGCAACCCTTGTGACCCAGAATTTTTTTACCTTAGCAACTGCAACCCTATCCAAGGGACAGACCCTGCCCTATGACCTCACTTTGTTCCCTTAACACTTGTCTTCAGAAGCTTCCCTAAACAGCATCAACATAGACACTCCATCCCGACCATCACTGGAGAAGCTGATGCCCACAACTCAGTGTGTCTTTCTCCTCCCTTGACGACCTATCCGTACCTATTCAAAGATCTTTTGAGTGTCTTTTGAGAAGCTCCAAGTCTTCTTCCCACTGGCTTGCCCTGAAATTCTTTTCTACATTCAGGTCAAGGATCTAGTTTTATCTGAGTTGAGGTCCCTAAAAGATGAAGGGAAGTCCTTAGGCTGTTGCAGGCAACAGAATGGGATGATATCTCCATCCCCACGGCTTCTGGCAGAACTAGGTTGGTTATCTAACAGAAGGAGAGTCAGAAAAATCTCCACTTCATAGCTCAATCCCCCAAATGTATGGTGAATAGAAATAAGTGGGTCTATCGATGAATAATGGTATCCAAGGAATCTTCATTTTCTTCCACAGAACTGGAAGCAATTTTCTATGTTTCCCCTAGACTCTAGAACATAAATCTGCTCATCATTTACATTTCAAAGCAGATTATGCCTGGAACCTATAGGATATATATCAAGTCCCATCACTCAAAGATTTATTACTTGCTAGAGGTCATTAAAATTTCTGAATTAAACTAAACATGGATCCAATCCAATTAAGCCATGGCTAAATGGACTTGAATAGAATCCCTTTAAAATAATAGGCCTGAAATTATGTGGAAGAGCATCTTCTCAAGAAATCACATTTTCATAATTATTAGTACAATATCCCAAAGCGCATTTAGTTAGCACTTAGCGCCATCATCAAAAATAATGATAATATATTCAATATGCTGGACACATTGTGACCTATTTCACTATTACATTTATTGCTAAAAAGGAATGTAAATTCCATGAAGGTATTTTTGTTACACAATCCACAAATGAAGAGCTTGATTCAATGATCATGGAGCATATTAGCCTGGCACCTTGGTCTTGGACTTCCATCTCCCAGACCTGTCAGAAATAATGTTTGTTGTTTAAACCTTCCAGTCTGTATTACTGTGTTACAGCAGCCTGAGCACATTAGGACAGAAGGTTTGACGGCAATACGTTAAAACAGTTGGCTACTCAATTTATTGTGTAATATACAGAGTTGCTCAACCAGTTGCAGACTAGTTATCAAAAATGAGAAGCTTACTAGGAATTTTACTATCTATGTATTTCTAAAACATATGGCTGCTAAGAGAGGAAGAATCAGTTTCCTCCAAGAATGAGTTCTCACACAGGTTGTCCATATAAATATACGTGATATACGTGTGTGTGTGTGTGTGTGTGTGTGTGTGTGTATTGCACATATGTATATACATGTAACAATAATAATTAAAGATCTGAATCTGGGAAGGGGACATGGGCAGAGATGCAGGGGGAGGCAGGAGCCCAAGGCGTATCCAGGGGCTGGAAAGGGAGGAAGCAGCAGGAGGAGGAGGGAGGAACAGCAGTGATACAGATGTGATGCTCATGTACCAAGTGCATAAAAATAAAAGTATCTTAATATACATTAAAATAACAAAATGTAGGCCATGTTTCATCTGGATCACTGTACAACTTTAACCTTTCCAACAGGGTAAAATGCCATTAAAATTTGTGAAACGCTATCCCTAAGTAAACCCTGACTACTCAAAGCCATCTTTTTAAGTAATTCAGAATGCTTTCATCTCTTCACAGCAACCATGGACTATCCTAGAACATGTAGTATTCACAAAGGGTTCTTAGAAACACTCTTTATATTCCACCAGCATTGTGTGTGTGTGTGTGTGTGTGTGTGTGTGTGTGTGTGTGTTTTGCATTTACTGTGGAGAGCTTACCACATCAAAATGTTCCCTGTGTGCACATGCAAATTATTTTTCAGTTTTTAAACCTGCAGTATAACTTAGAAATTGATCCACCCAAATTTAAAGTGTAGAAGGGTAAGTTTTCAAACACATATGTCTACATAACTACATCCTTCTAAGGATATGGAACATGCATTTCAACATAGGAAACTCCTTTAAGTCCTGTCCCATCCTGTTCTTTCCTTTTCCCTAACTTCTTTCCCTCTTGGGCCTAGACAGTCACTCCCATGGCCTGTCGCTGTAGATTAGCCTTGACTACATAGACTTCACATTAAAGTGCTAGGCATGGAAAACCTCCTTTCCAGTTGTTGGTCAGGGCAGTCTAAAGACCCCCCCAAAAATGGTACAGACTATTGTCATTGCCCTTGGTACCTCCCAGGAAAAGGCAATAACATATTGTTAAAGACACCACACACTTAGGATGCAGGGTTTGGCAGAACTGAGCTGGAACTGACCTGGAAGCTTCCTCACTGAGGACTAGCTCACATAATCTCAGAAGGAGCCATGTAAGCTGCTAATAAAGAAAAGCAATCAATAGTCCTATCCTGCTATAATGCCAATGAGTCACAACAATGACCAGCATGGTACGATATTTGGATAGGTAACAATTGTAGCACTTATGTCCTGGGGTTAACCAACAATAATGTAACTGAACTTAAGACCCACTCACTCAGAGGAAATCTATGCATGGAATTGTAAATTTAGCCAACTAACCATGGCTCGTAAGGCCATGGGACTTAGAGAAGAATATATTCCAGCCACTTTCTTAAACCAGTATAAATCCTAACTGCATTCTATTTATCCTTATATCCACAGATAAGTGCAGCTCTCATCCATCATCAACAAAGCTTCTTTTTGCAGCAGAGATCATTGTAGAAAGCCACAACTGGCCAAACTCCAGAGACTGTAGGGTGCCCATCGCCAACTGATAACATCCAACACACAAGCCTTACAACTAAGGCTCATGGAACATTTTAGAAAAGGAGGCAGAAAGACTGCAAGAACCAGAGCACCAGGACATCTGCTGGAAGATAATCTCTTCTTAAAATAAATAAATAAAAGAAAGAAAGAAAAAAAAACAGAAGAAGAAGAGAAAGAAAACAGACAGAAGGGGAGGTTGAACCTGGGTGCAGTTAAAGGAAAGAACAGGAGGTGAATATGATCAAGACACGATCAAAATACATTGTATAAAATTCCCCAAGAATTAATAAAAATATTATATATTTTAAAAAGATTCTTAGGTAGGTATACCTCCTGGTTTTTTTCCTTACTCTGATTTTCATATTGTGCTATTATACTACATATATATAACTATTTAAAATTTTTAATACTATCATTTAATAATATCATTACCATTACCTTCATTTTTAGATGATCAAACACAGCAGAACAAATGAGTGACCTACCCAAGTTCTCATACTCAGAAAGAAGTGCTGTGTTGTGGATCCAGGAATTTTAACTTTTATAATGACACTCTGAACCACTTTGTTTTGCTACATTCAAAACTGCTGTGTAAATTCATAAGATTATTTTGAATTATATTGCTCAAAGGTGTAAAAACTGAAGGGATGGAGATGAAAGAATTTTAGAGAGATACTCATAGAGACTCCTGCCGTCTTCAGAAAAAAATGAACAAGAAAAAGAAACACTTGTATTAAGAAACAGTAGTTAACCAAGAAAGCAGAATACAAGACAAGCTAAAGACAAATATGCTGTTGCATACACAGGAACAAGATCCACAGGTAGATGCACACATATAAAGTGTGGGAATGTGATCAACCCCAGCTCCTACATGCAAGGATAAGAATAAGTAGGCTTGCAAAGTTTAACTGTTCTGTAGAAAATCCTAGTGGCAAAAATAGCTCTAGCATATATGTCTGCAATTGATAATAAATAAAAGTAATGTTTATTGAAAATTTTATTGTGTGCCAAGCACTGATATTGGGATATGCTATTTTAACTAAATCTCACAATAACTTAGGATAGAGATAGGACATATTTAGATTGGATTAAATTGCCCTAACTACATAAAGATACTATTCTTCCACATAAAACCTGTGTTGCAGTTCAATGCTGTATTTCTTTAGAAAATGTGATACAACATTGGAAGATAGCATAATGAAATTGTGAATAAAATATAGACACTATTTCAATGATCTAAGGGTTCTTTTTTACAGTGATAACCATAGATCAAAGATCCCTTTTAACTAAGAAAATACTGTGGCTCAGTCCACATGTGTAGACAGCAAGCTGTGTGGGAGGGCAGTGGGCTTCAGCCGTAACAACATCTTGAATATTGAGAAGCATGCCACCTGATCAATAAGAATCTCATCTGACAGCCTTAAGTCTAGCCTCCTCAGCTCCCCATAAACAAGGTGAAAGCTGTCCAAATCAAGTTTTCTTGCTCTTCTAAATTAGGTTTTGGGGAGAAACACGTTTTTAGATGCATTTGACCTGTTCTGTGTACACAGCTCACATCCGTTATCCAGTTTACAATCACATTTGAAAAAGCATTTATATCATGTACTGCACTGCATGCTTGAAAGGAAACCAGCCCTGCTGTGGTCCACATCATTCCCAGTTGTATTAACTAGCCCTTCCTGTGATCCAGAGTGCACAGCATGTTCCCAGTGAGACATGAGGAGAGAGATGACTTCAAACCAAAGACCTCTATACCTACACCACTTCCCCAGGAGAAGGTGCTCTGGAAAAGGTAGGTACCTGCAGCTCAGCTGCTGAGTGAGACTGGCATCTGTAATGGGCTTGCTTGACTAGGCAGGATTCTTACCTTTTCTAAATCAGTGGTTCTCAGCCTGTGGCTTAAGACCTCTTTGGATTGAACAACCCTTTCACAGGGGACTCAGATATCTTGCATAACAGATTATAATTCATAACATTATGATTAATAGCAGTAGCAAAATTACAGTTATAAAGTAGCAGCAAAATAATTGTATGATTGGGGATCACCACAACATGAGGAACTGCATTAAAGGGTCACAGCATTAGGAAGGTTGAGAACCGCTACTCTAGATGCTAGACTACTGAAATACCAGGTAACCAAAGAACACTAGCCTGCTTTTCTTAAAATAAGGAAGAAGGAAGGCAAGGGAGGGGAGACAGGAAAGAAAGGAGGGAAGGAGGAGGAACTGAGGGAGGGGTGGATCCATAAGCCAGTCAATTAAACTCTGAGTCTGTTACAAGCCAGGTAACTATGGAGTCTTGAGCCATGGATTCCCTTTAAAAGATGGCTTTTCTTTTGTTCTCTAATTCGTCGAGGTGGAAGCAAGAATGAGTGAACTCATCTGTTATAAATGCATCACAAAGTTCCTAGGATTTCACAGCTGTCTCAGGTCTTCAATTTCTGATCAATAGCTCTCCTGGGTCTATCCGTTGAATCCTAGGAGGATACCTAGAAGGGTTAAATGCTAACTATATTGGATAAAAAATTAAAAGTCTTGCCTACTCTGTGTCAAAGTACACTTGGCTGGCTTCCATTACACCATTATGAAATTGCCTGAGGAATACATTATGTAAGCATGCTCTGTGGCTGGACTAGAGATTACAGAGTCCACATACAATTAAGAAGAACACCCCAGCCTAAATCAGCAAATCTAGTCATTTCAGGAAGAGAAACGGCAAGGTGAGCAAAATTAAAGCTTGCTAAGCTTCCTCATAAACACACACTACATTCCTCTGAATGCCAAGTCCTTCTGAATCACACATATCATTGCTACCGACTCAGAAAAAAACCCACACATGCTCCATCTCTTTTCCCAGCACAGAATGAATCTTATCATTTTGGAAATGCTTGGCTATTCACTTCAGCAGTGTTTCTTTTATGAGTCAGCTGTTGTAAACACTGCAAAACCTCACAGAAAGTTTCACTGGGTAAAAACCATTTACATATTCTAATTTGGCAAAAATGGCTTGCCAAATCACAGTGCTTCTCCTTTGCCTTCAGATTTTTCTTGACATTTGGAAATGGGTACAAGTTGTAATTTACCTGTATCTATTTCCTACTTTAGAAATGTCCAGCAAAATCATTCAGACAGCATGACAACTAAAAGAACAATAGTGAAACGTGCCCACAATCTTCAGAGAGCTATAATGTTCACAGAATGTAAACAATGCAAGCAATTGTATACGTGTCTATATACATATGACTGGAGACTGCTAAGGAAATCTGAACATATTTACAGATCCTATCATGAAAAAAATGCAGATCAGAGAGTCTGCACTGACCCACGAGCTTAAATCTTCCTTACTAGAGAACTGATTTGAAAGGTCGCTGAAGATAATGAAATCCAACAATGGGAAGCAGTGGATTTTTGAAGACAAGAAAGCAGAAGAACAAAGGCACATGAGGACCATGGCAGCTAAACAATACTCCACAATTTGAAAATTAGCAAGGAGATAAGCAATGTGTCCAAACAAAGGAAGTATCAATTTGGGGAGTATCGCAAGAGCCACACTTCTCAGACATGCAGAGTCGAACAAGGCCACTGTGCACTGTCAAGGATGAGAAAGGAAAGTAGCTGGGTCTGCACCCATGATTTGTGTCTTGTTAACAACATGACGTTGCTTAAGTTTATGTCACACTACATGATCACAAGACTTCCCAAGGAAGACTGCTTTAAATATGAAGTCCTTCAACTGTAAAATATTGACTCCAGAAGAGGCCGGATATTCAGTGTTTCTCTGAAGTGGGACATATTCATTTCATCTATCTCTATCATCACTATAGCTCTCTCTAGGTCTATTATCTACCTCTTCACCATATTTCTCCTTCCCTTTCCTGTTTTCTGAACCCTCTTTCTTATGGGGCTTCCTTTTTTCATAAAGTGGGTAATGATGCACACTGCCTTAAAACAGAAAATAATACATGAAATGAAAATTAATGTAACATTTTACTTTATGTTAGTACTCCTATAAATTTAATATCTGTCCTAGCTAGTTTTTTTATTGTCCACTTGATGCAACCTAGAATCACATGAGAAGAAGGAACTTCCACTGAAGACTTGCCTCCACCAGGCTAGTATGGCTTGACTGATTTTTGACGTGGGAGGAGGACCCAATCATGGACAGGTATGTCTGGGATATGTAAGCAAGCCAGCTTAGAGCATGGACTAGTCATCTATCCAAGAGTAAGAAACTTTCCTTGTCCATCCCATCATGGTATGCTTGAATTCTTGCCATGAGTCCTGTCAGTGATGGACTGTGACCCCTGGAAATATACGGAAACAAACCCTTTCCTCTCCACAGTGCTTTTGGACAAAGTGTTGCTAAGAGCAGCTCAGAGCAAATTAAGGCAATGTCCATCATTCATTGTGTACAGATCTCAATGATATAGTAGACATTTTCTTTTCTCTTCATTTCTTATTCTAATTGCGCACATAATGTAGCTGAGTTTGCTTCTCTGTGGGCCCTAGAAATGTTAAGAACAGGGGCAGCACAACGGCTTCATTCACAGGCCAAGTCCACAGAGGTAACAGCAAGATAAAAAGGAACGCGGTTTGAAGGACAACACTGAAAATATGTAGCTCCGTTCTTCTGAGTACCTGAACAGAAGACCTCACTGAAGCATAAACCTGGTCTGACAGTACTCCACCATGTCCAGATCCCAAAGGTTCGAGAGAGAGGGTTATAGTCATGTGAAAATGCCTTGATTCAGGAGAATGCTAAGTGAGTAAGAAGCACCACTCCTAATATGAAATAGAATGAAAATCATCTCCACATTAAAGATATGTATTTTAAACGTTCTGTCTTCCATTTAAAAAACAAATTCACCCAACAGTCTGGCACTGTATAAATTTCTTGATACAATCTCTCATCTAAGTAAACAAACTCGAAGCTATTTGTTGTTTCTTTTTTTTTTTCTTTAAAGTTTTTAAAACACTTTGAAGACAGTGTTTTACTAGGTAGCCCAGGCTAACCTCAAATTCCAACTACATAGCCCAGGCTGATTTCAAACTCTTGTTGCTCCTCCCACCTTGGCTTTCCAAGTGCTGGGCCTATCAGTGTGCGCTAACTCTCTAACGGTTTGAGCATACCAGTCAAAAAGCATATACAACAGTGGATGGGTTTTTGCAGTCATTTTCAAGAGAATCCTAGAAAAGTCATGATGAATTCTTTCTCTTGACATTCAGTTACTTCCTATTTGTACTTCCATTACTGACCTTACTGTTACAGAATTGCCCTAGTCAGCCTCACATGAGTTAGTTATAAGGAGGAAATACATCCATGTAGCTTTCACATGTTCAAAACACCAAACAAGGAAACTTGTTTAGAGGGAATCTTTAGATGGACTTCTAAAACCTGAGTATTAGAAATTCAATGGTTACATTTTGAAATTGTATTGTGAAAATTAAGGATTCATACAACAGGCTTAATGTGTGTCCATCTGTGCATGTATGTCTGCACATGTGAGAGCCTGTGCTCCTTATGGATCTAGGTCCACATGCACATAAGTGCATATGCATGTGTAAACAAGAGGACAACTCCAGTGTCATTCCTCGAGTGTCTTCCACATGACTTTTTTGAGACAGCCTCTCATTCGCCTGGCACTCACATATTAGCCACGCTGGCTGACACGTAACTGCGATGACGAAAGTATACCACCATTGCAAGATTTCTTTACATAGGTTCTACAGAGTGAACTCAATTTCAAATGCTTATGCAGCAAGCACTTGACCTATTGCTATCTCCCTGGACCTTCATTTTATTTTAATATATAAAGCATATCTACAATTCAATAATATTCTGAAAAATATTGTTATCAAACATATGACCCCCTTCTAATTTGTTTGTTTTTATTTATTTCCAAAACATATGATCAACAACTACTTGATTTCTAAAAGCTTTAAGTGAAAGATAAAAAGTATATCCAAGGTAATTTTATCAATGTAGCAATATACAGACACTGCCTCAGTCAGTGATGAAGGCATGCTATTTCTAAAGTACGTTATCTCTTTTAATGGCTCTAGCAACACTATAAGAGAGGTAGACATTCCCATTGCTTCTATTTTAGAATAAAAACTAAGGGTAGATGGCTAAGTGGGTGAGAGTATTAGAATCATCTGCAAGCATAATGACCTGAGTTTGAATATCCAGCACTTACATAAAAAGCTAACCACGGCTGCTAATGTCTATCTAGTATCCCAGTACTGGAAAACAGAGACAGGATCTTGAGAACTCACTAGAAAGCCAAAACAGCCAAAATCTGAGAGATCCTGTCTCAGGCAATAAGACAGAGAACCAAGAGGAAGACATTGGTGTCCTGTTCTAGCTCTTCATGTGTGCAAGCAGGTACATGCGCCTGCACACTCACATACCACACACACTACACAAACCACCATCACCCAAACTACCTCAAGCACAAAGACAGACAACACATGCCACCACCCTAACCCTCACCATACATCTCTTCACACACACAAAACATATTTTTTTTTCAATTTAAAAAAAACTAACAACAATCAACAATCAAAGAGGTTACACAGCAGGAATGCAAACCTTGATCCACCCATCAAGCTAGGCAAAGAGATAGGACACACAGTGATTTCTAATATATCACTGTGTTCTTCCTCTGGCTTTGAGCAGGATAAATAATTTCTCTTCATTTCTAATATAAAACCTGGGCAAAAAAAAAGAAAGGGACTACAGAAGAGCTTTGTGTAGATAGCTTAGTGGCCACTAATCACATGGGGTTAATTAGAAACAAAGAAAAAAAACGTGGCTGAATTAAGAAATCCAACTTATGGACTGGGAAGCAGATACTGATTTCTCAGGTTGTGCAAGCATCCTCGGTTAAAGTCAGTACCTATGAAAGGCAGTGATGGGGACTTATATTCAAGTGGACCCCAGAGCTTCAGAATAAGAGTCAACAACAGACCAGGCCATGGAGTGGACAGAGGAACTCAATGACCTTTTTTTTTTTATCTGCTTTGTTAGATATCACCAGAATTTATGGCATCAGCTGTAGGGAGACCAGAGGGCAGAGCTGGGTCTGGCCTCAGAGTAGCAGGCACACAGAGGAATGGCTAGGGCTAGAATGACAACCTCTAGAAACAGAGCCAGGAAGGAAATCCACTTTTCGAAATAGTGGAAGAATAAAAGCTGCACATTGGAGGCTTTCCTGGGCCCTTCTTCCCTGTCCTTTGCTCAAAGCCCTGCCTGGACTACATCACTGACTCTCAATGGTTCAACCCCATTCCGTGGCCCCATGTCATGCCACGTTGTTTTCTCTGTCTCTGATGACTTGTGCTGTGTCCTGTATACTATCTTGCATCAGCGTTTAGGACCAAAGAAGAAAATCTGCTCTTTATCACCACCTCCTTCTTCATGTCTGGGACACAGTAGTAACATCTTGTTAGTTTCAGCAGGAATAAATTTAAAAGCAACATTTTCCTAATTCCATTTTCATAATTTTGAGTTTTATATACTATTACATGTTCTATTCAAATTAAGAGATAGTTAAACTGTTGAAAATATAACATAATCATAGTTAGTGACCTTGAAATGTGTAAATTAATTCAGGCATAACTACTGTTCAGAATGCAGAACTTGAGTGTTTGGGTCATTTAGTGGAACACGGACAGAGTACACTGAAAACCACGCTCTATTTCACAAAGAAAGAGAGCCGCTGGCACACGTCTAAAATACCAGGATCCGTGGCTAATTACTGGAAACCAACACTGTCCCTGAAATTTTCCTCTTTTCAATAGCCACTAAGTCACCAGTCATGTTCCAAGTACATAATCAAAGTTCATCCTTAATAAATACTAGCATTAATGTCAATGCTCATGTTTGACATGGAGTTCTCTAAGAAATTGTCTTAAATTAGAAGCATTAATAAAGCAAATGTTTTTAAAAGGAGGTAGAAAACAATACAAAAAAATTAAAGCAGATACACAGTGAATGTTTTTCTTCTAACTAAAAAAATAAATTGAGAGAATATTCTCAAACTAAGAAAACTGAATTAATGAGGAATCAACATTTCCTGCTAAAAGACCTTTCTATAAAGAAAAGCAGCTTGTTTCTCCTTTCATTTTGAAGTTGTAAAATAAAGAGGAAGTTTTATCATTATACAATTTATATAAATATTTTCATATAATATATCCATTCTCAGAACATGAGTCAATTCCATGATTCTAGACAAAAACCTGAAATGCCATTTCCTATCCAAAACATAAGTACCAGTGTAAGTTATGTCACAGAATAAGCATCAGGAATTAGCCCAGAAAAATCTGTAATAACAGACATAAGGTAGAGGGCATGCCTTCAAAGGAGACTTCTTAAAGGAAATTAGCACATTACTGGGAAGGGATAAATGTTCAGGGCATTTCTTGTGGCTAAAAATTGTATTACATCCATTTAGAGCCTCACCTTATTCCACAACCACATATCACAATTTTTTTTTTGAATGCTGTTTATTGAAGGAAGGAAGAGGTCTTAAATACAGGCTTACAGCACAATGGGAGAACCCTGGAGGGCAGAAGTTCGCTACCGATGTTTTACAATCTTGCATCTAAGCTGTTAATGCCCAATATGCTGGATACACAGACAAAGAACTTCCCTTAAGCATTCAGGAGGGTGGAACCCAGCAGGGAATTAGCATAGGGAGGATATCAAGGTCAAGGTCAGCAAGCAAGGCAACAGTTACCCAAAATGGGGGCCAGGGCCCTACAGGTCCCCCCCTTTACTAAAAAATGAGCTTCTGACTTAGGTTGTGTGGGATGTCAGCAGGTCACCTTACCCATCATGGAGATGCCTGCCCAGGCCACACAGGTGCTCTGTCTTAGGTTGTTGAGCGCCCCCCAGGTATTACCCATCTCTGAATACTCATTATCATACAGGCTTAATCGTGTGTGAGCTACAGAGTTAACTGTTGCCAAAGATCTCAAATTTTAAGTGAGATTTTTAACCAAGGTCAGGAAGTTTGGTCCAGTCATATAACCTCCGTTATTGGAGAAAGAGAGACAGGAGGAGTACAAACTGAAGACCACCATGGGCCAAGCAACCATGTGTCTCTCCTTCTCCCCTCCACAAAGAACTGAGATTCCTCAATGTTTCAAAGCACTTCAATTCTTCAACTATAAAATTAACAGCACCTTCTTCACATTCAGTCCATTATCAGGCATTTCACTAAGTTTTATACCGTTTTGTATTAGGAGAATTAAAGCTGAATTTTAAAAACAAAAATAGTTCTGCATGGTGGCACAGGCCTTTAATTCCAGTACCAATGAGGCAGAGGTTATGGGATCTCTGTGAATTCAAGGCCAGCCTCAGTTACAGAGAAAATACAAAGCTACACAGTAGGACCCTGTCTCTAAACAAACAAATAAACCAACAATAAAAAAATCAAAACCAGGAAATACCTTACTTAATAGGAGGTCTGTTAGTTTAGAAGTGTTTATTATCTATTGTGTGATTCTTGGTTGTGAATCTATAATGTTTTAATCAAATTTTCTTCTGGAAAAAAATAGTACCTGGGATTTTATGGTGGGTTTACATAGAATGGTATTTTATTTAATATTTTCAGATACTTCACTCACCAAATAAACTGAGAACCACTTTAATGAAGAATGGCACATGAAACAAGAATGAGAGGAAGAAAATACCAAAAGATTCAGATAAAACTCTCAGGAAAGGAAATGACATTCTAATTCTAAAAAAAAAAAAAAAAAAAAAACAGGAGGAAAGCCATCGACTGTGAGAGCTATAAAATATTACAAATAAAAATTCTACATGTTAAAAAAAAATCACTAAACAGGCTGGAGAGATGATGGTTTAGTGGTTAAGAGCACAGGCTGCGCTTCCAAAGGATCCAGATTGAATTCGCAGCACCCACATGGCAACTCATAACTGTCTTTAACTACAGTCCCGGGGGGGGGGGGGAATCTGACACCCTCTTCGTCCTCCACTGGCATTGCACAAACATAGATACACCAACACACGTAAAATAAAAATTAAAAATTTAATAAAAATTTAAAAATCATTAAAGGAAGGCCAATAAACAGACTCAAGGTACACTTGTTACAAACATGACAGAGTTACTATGTCATATTTATATATATATAACAAGAACTAATGAAGTCCCCTGGGAAGAAAATAAAAAGGCAGGCTGCATAACAGAAACAACTACTTGCAAATACATAAGGGAGAAATTATCACTTCAGTAATTAAAGAAATCCATGTGAAAGAAAAATAAAGTGCTTCCTTTTCCAACTTGAAACTAACAGAGCAGCTGCCGCTAGGAAGCGTGGTAAGAAGATGGACTGTTCTATTCTGTCATCAACACGGTAGTGACGTGAGAACACACCATTACCATTGACAAGCACGAACATGAGGGAGCAGGCTTCAAGACATGTACCCTCTGGGCAGTCAGAGAAATCAGACAATTTGCCATGAAGGAGACGGGCATTCCAAACATGCCCATCAATACCAGGCTTAGTAAAGCCGACTCATGTATTATATGTCCCTGTATGTTTGTCCGTATTCACCAAAAAAGTTTAATACTTCGGCAGTCCATGTCTCTGATATCACAGTCAAAACTTCACAATGTGAGGGAGAGCAAAAGTCCACAAAAACTAGGTATGATTTTCAAACTGAACAAAGAAAAAACAAACCAGTAGATTTAGTCTTCTCCAGGAGCATGGCCATCACATACATTTCCTCTGGATGGCAAGCTGGCAATTTGTTTCAAAAGATAAAAAACATGCGAATTTTTGTACCTCTAGAAGTCACTTCTATACGATAGTCTTAGAGAAATGATGCAAGCCAACTATGATGCACACACTTTTTTTTTTTTTTTTTGGTTTTTCGAGACAGGGTTTCTCTGTGTAGTTTTGCGCCTTTCCTGGATCTCACTTGGTAGCCCAGGCTGGCCTCGAACTCAAAGAGATCCACCTGCCTCTGCCTCCTGAGTGCTGAGATTAAAGGCGTGTGCCACCACCGCCTGGCTGGTGCATACACTTCTAATCCCAGCACCTAGGAGGCTGAAACAAAGACTCAGGTTTGAGGACAGCCTGGGTTACATAAGGAACCTTCTCAAAAAAGAAAAGCACAAGCAGAGACAATCCAAGCAGTGAGAGAGGGGGAAGAAAAAAAAACTATTTCCATGAAAATGTTCAGTAAAGCTTTGTATTTGTAATAGTGAGAGACACAGGCAATGTGTGCTGGGCCAGAAGAGAGAATGCTTAATAGGGAAATCAACAGATCACATTCAGTAAAAAGTGGACAGCCGCTGAATATGTGGTCATGAGGAAGAAGATGGTACACAAAAGGAAAATATTTGCTCTAGATATTTACTGACCAAGTACCAGATAGCAAAGTCACTACGAAGTATAAAGGACCTAGGCATTCAGGCTGGGTCAGAACGGTGGGTTGTTTTCAGGTGAAAATATTATAAGGAGCATTTTTCTTCCAGCTCTGGATTTTCTAAGCAAGGTTCAATCATGACTATGGCTTTAAAATACAGACAAGTCCAGATGAGAAAGGTGGCAATACCTCTGGTTTTGTGACTGATGGTAAGAGTTCACCTGGAGAGTTTCTTTGGCTCCTTCTCTTTCAAACCACCGTACTGTAGTCCCATCTTTCCTTATTTTGCCACTTAGAAAAGGCACCCAAGTGGGGGATTCAGTCTGTTTCTAGTGACCACTCAGAACGAGAATCAACACTAAGGCTCAGTAATTTACTCAGTAAGTTTTCTATAGTGACAACATCTTAATATACTGACATGAACTCGGGATATGGCTCGGTGACTCAGTGGTTATCTAGCATGTGTAAGACCTGGGTTCAATTCCCAGCATCACCGCACATACAAACAAATACAATAGGGAGACATAAACCGTGTCTTTCTGAAAAATAAACATGCCCACCTTTAAAACTGAAACTCAGATAAAGCGGGAAATGATTCATTGCCCTTTTAATGAACTTAGCAACACTGTGTCGGTAAAGCCAGAAGAGCAGTCCATCACTTGATCCAGTCTGCCCTTTCTGCAGCACAGGAAGTACCATGAAGAAAGAGCAGTGCCATGTATGAACTGCTGGCTCTTTGTAATGGAAAGTCCTAGCATCCTTCCTCGGACATTAAGTTCAAGTTCTTCACCATGACCTGGAAGATCATAAGCAATGGCTACATTGTGAAGGGATGAGGAGATGGGCTATTAAATCTTTCTGGGGTGAAAATGTGTAGCTGTTTTATATAGCTCATAATATTCTTGTAACCATAAAGATTTAGATCTGTAATTATAGGAAGGAGCCTGATTTCACTCCAATTACTAAGAAAGATGCTACGTAATAAAAAGCCAAGACTTGAAAAATGGGAGTATGTAAGAGGTGAATGTTCCCAAATCTAGTGGATTAACTGGTTGAAAACAGACCTCCTATTTTAACACAACAAAACCTCATCAGATACATTCCACCCAGCCAGGAATCCTTTAGGTAAATAAATAAACACAATTGTTATAACCAAAACATTTTTTTTCTTAAATTAAATGTGTGGAAGGACAAAGTCAACTGCTGGGAGACAACACAAGATCATTATATCACACACACACACACACACACACACACACACACACACACACACACACCCTTAGCTTTCAGTAAAAACAGCATGCTTTGTCCTAAGCTCAGTTATCACCCAAGCCTGGAGACATGAGTTCAATCCCTGGACCCATGTAAAAAGGTGCAAGAAGAAAACCAATTCCACACTCTGACCTCTAGATCCATACTGTGGCATACACACATAGACACACCATGATAAATAAACAGCTTTATAAATATTTGTTTAAAAAAAGATAGGCTATCTCAACAAGAGCTTTTGTATTTTGTTAAATTACAAGCACTGCTAAATATACAAACTGACTATATCCGTTATGAATCAGCATCAAAACCCTTAACTTCTCAGAAGACTGCTTTTGCTTACCTTAATTATAAAAAACTGTTAGGTACATGCCTACAAAGTCTGAGAACTGAATTTTTTAAAACCTTATCCTCAATGGCTCCAACATAAATATGCCTCTAAACAGCATTTAAAACAAAATAACTTTTTCACTACAATAGTCATAGTAAGAAAAAACGCTACCTGCAAAATGTAAGCCCAAGCAAAGCTCAAAACCTATGGCATTCTCTCTGGAGATTCAGAGAAGCTCACATGGGAAAGAAAAGAGAAAGGCACATGGAAGGATTATCTTGGGTTCTGTGGCTACAAGAAAGAATGAGTTGTATTACATTAAGCCATGTAGCTCATCTCCCTCCATAGCTCTGCAGAAATCTCAAAGCGAGCCTTTAAACCCTTGCCTAGGGAATCTCGGGTGGAGACATAAGGGTTAAGAACCTGGTCTATTCCTCTCTGTGTCTCTATCTGTCTATCTCTCTATCTCTCTCTGCCTCTGTCCCTCTGTCTCTATGTTTCTGTCTCTCTCTGCCTGCCTGCCCCTCCCTCCCTCCCTCCCTCCCTCTCTCTCTCTCTCTCTCTCTCTCTCTCTCTCTCTCTCTCTCTCTCTCTCTCTCTCTCTCTCTGCCTCTCATAGCCAACAGATTGTCAGAGGTGGAGCCTGGAAGTCACTTATCTGCCCCAAGACTTCTTTCAGCAATTTCTAACAGGTTGTTCTGATATGTGCTTGTCAGCATTAATTACATGTGACATTGGATTGGCTTGAACGCTGACAAAATTTAAAAGCACTATAATAAAGCAAAAGAACATCAGGAAAGCTGCCAAGCAGGAGGCTCCGGGGGCTCGTACACCTCCTCCTGCCCAGCTCCACCACCCCCTGATACAGCTGCTCCTCTCCACAGGTGGAATTTAAGATAGCAGACCTATCCAGTTTGTGTAGGACAGCCCAGTCTGCTGTCCCATTAGAGGCATCCTCTCTCTCTCTCACACACACACACAGCTTCCTGTTCGAGTGTTAAAGTATAAAATCACCATGCTGAACCTCCTCTTTCAACTCCATTGCCATTCCTTAATCCCATCCATACAGTTACAGACAGACAAAGATCACCAGGAAAGCAACAGAGAGGCTTCCCTGAAATCTGGGATCGGAAACCGGTGGTGCTCAATCTGTTTCCGTATTAATCCTCCACGGAAGTCTTATTTCCCGACATTAAACTGGTACAAAATCTGAGGACTTGTACTCATTAGACAGAAAGCACAGAATCTGCTATCAACTCACTTTCCCTGAGAATAAATGTGTTTCAAAACCACACTATCTTTCGCTCCCATCTGGCTGGTACATTCTTTGCTAATAAGATCACTGGGTACTTATAAATAGGGGCCCTTTACTTTACTGCACTGCAACCTTGAAAAGATGAAACGGTGTTTCAGAAGTCAAGTGGCCCTGTGTTGTCCAATGGAGCTTCATACGACAATGGAAACCTCTATCAAAGCTGCTCTATATGGTCACCAGCTATGTGTGGGTTTGGGCCACTTGAAATCGTAGCTAGCACAACTGAGCTCTTAATTACATTTAAATTTAATTAAGTAATAAGGAAACTTGGCTTCTTAAATTAGATAATTAGGAACAAGGAGATCTGTCTGCTATTGCTTCCCATGAGTACTGAGGAGAAGACAGTAGACTCTGGCGGACTCCTCCCAAGGCAGCAGTGCACAGGTCTGGGCTCAATGACTGTCAGAACGACAGCAACTGTGTCAAGCAGGGAGAGCATTGGTCTTGGCTTCCAAGGAGTCAACTGGGGACTCCTAAACTTTGGGCATCTCAGTTTCCTTTGCAAAACTTTATGAAATTTAGTTAACATTTCGTTTATAATGTTTAAAAAATATTCCCATTTAGTATCTGAGAAATGACCCTCACCCGGACAAAAGAGCCAAGATGTTGCCCCAAGGGCCCCCAGTCCTTACCTACACATATGGAGCTATGTATGATGCTTCACGCTAGCACATAAATATTCCAAAAGGGGGGGGGACATGCTTAGGAGGCCACTTACTTCTTGTGTCCTTCCCATAAGGGACATCATGTGGATAGGCGTGTGTGGACGGAGGCAAGCCTCTGCTTGCCTCATTGTTTTTTCTCAGTGTTCATGGCCCAAAACAAGAATATTACAACCTAAAAAGTCCTAGTACACTTCTATGTGCTTTTTCTTCTTCTGTCTAATGAAGAATTTGAAAGGTTTACCCGATCAACAAAGGTAGCAGATCTTAGCACATTTGACTTAAAAAGTGTTAATCACAGGAACATTATTTTTAAGTATACTTCTTAAAATGGTTGGAAGCCATCCATTTTTCACTTTTCATTTTTAAAAATATGAACAGTAATCACTAACTACTCTGTATATTAGTATACTTCTTAAAGGGTCCTATCATTTTATAAACATCATGACATAAAATGGCATTCAAAAATGGGTCCAAGATTATGCATATTTTAAACATTTCTCATAGAAACTAACCATCTGTACAATAAGCCATGTCTATTCTACCAAGGTGATTTATTAAGGATAATGAAGCGTATGATTTAATAGCTGCCACAAATCCTTTTTCAAGTAGGATGGGAATAAATAATACAAAACGATGGTCCAATAATAGGCAAGTCCTAACCTAAGAACTATGATGTATACTGGGTCACAGGAAATCACATGAGCTCAGTTAACTGTGGAACAAATCAAAATGAAGAGTAGCTATATAGGCAGCAAAGATCTAGCTCCCCATCTCTTACTATAGGAACCGTCATGACTGTTATTTAGTGAAATGCTTTCCCCAGTTGACAGCACAGAGCCCTCCAATTGGAAGTGAGGATGATGTAGCTCAAGTTTTATAAAACTCCCCTATCTCTGTTGTCGGTCAGTGCAAATTCCAGTTGGCAGTGATTCTCTCTTCCTGACACCCCCTTAGCGTCTTGCACACTGCAGTGGGCAATGCATTAAAGAACGAATTCACAATAGGAGAGCAGGTGAGTTCAAAAATGAAATGAGGTCTCTGAAATCTATACCATAACTAATGCATACTTGTGTCCCTGTGAAACCTGTTTCCAACCTATGCCATCACTTACACTTTTGAAAAGTGTACATGGCCAGTTGTCAAAAGCTATTGCTTCCAGCAATAACTTTTTATTTGTTATTAATGTTCTACAAAGTAGAAAATAAAAATCACCGGGAGGCAGAGGCAGGTGGATCTCTGTGAGTTCGAGGCCAGCCTGGTCTACACAAAGCGAGTGCCAGGACAGGCTCCAAAATCTACACAGAGAAACCCTGTCTTGAAAAACCAAAAAAAAAAAAAAAAAAAAAAGAAAAGAAAAGAAAGAGAGAAAGAGAGAAAGAAAAGAAAAAGGAAAAAGAAAATCACACATATAATTTGACTATAACATGTAGTCATCACCTCCTATTCACAAACTAGGTATCTCTGGCAGCAGCTGAATCTTCCCACAACATTATGAAATCAGTATGGGAAATTTCTAGCTACAGGAAATACAAGCCATGAACAGACTGTTTAGCATGAACAGACTGACTGGCTGTGCCTTACAAGTGTGACATGGCCATTCACTAACAAACTGGAGCAGCTAGCCTGTCCTCATACCCCCCAGTGAGTGCATCTCTAATAATTTTGGATGCTACCAATCCAGTCTTAAGTCTTAAGTGTTCAAGTAACACTGGGTTTGAGAAAACAGCCATAGTTCAACATAAACAGGGGGCCTATGTGTGAGGCATATTCAATTCCTACTGTCCTTGCGCATGTGAGTCTGGCTTGCCAGAACTGAGATCATTTTATTAGATGCCATTAGTCTCTGTTAGGGCGGTCATTTGAATAACAACAGATTGGCAAGTATAAAACCAAGGCACCTGTTGTACATTTGGCAGCCTGGATGAAGCCCCTTAAAATGAAAACAAATAAGAGCTATAATCATGCCAAGCAATGGCTTTTGGTTCAATAATGACCATGTGTCAGAATTAAGTGCATCTGGGAATTCTTACCACAGCCAGATGTAAAGGCAGATTTGTCTTGTCTAGTGGCATATGAATGGATACACACAGTCTACTCAAATTTGGTTTTGTTGTGGTTTAGTAACCAACTAGGTAAGTGGAACCTTTTCAAACAAAATAAATTAAGTACTGAAAAGGAACCAACAATACGCTCATAAACTGTAGACCCTAAACATGGAAGATTTGGACCATGAACTAATTCATCTCTGAGTTTTCTGTGTATGGTGGAAAATGAGAGAGCATTCAAGTGGGAACAGAGAACGTTCAAGATTATAGAAGAGTCCCAAAGGGACATTGGGAACTGCAAAGACTTTGGCAAAGCTATAATATGTGTCCATTGAGGTGGGTAAAGAGAAAGGAAATGAATGCAGATAGTAAGGGGGCAAGAAAAAAGCATTTGAAAGGACACCAAGAATCAGGTGGCTTTGCTAAGTATTATTTCAAGGTTAATAATCAGGGCAACAGAATCAAAATTCAAGTATGTTCTAGTCAATAATAAAAGTTAAACCCAAATCAGCTTAGCGAACAGTTGCTTGAAAACCAAGACTGAAGCAGTATCTATTAACTTTTCATTATGAGTATTATTTTTAAAAATCATTTATTAGCTACCAAAACTAAGTGTAGGGACACTTGCCTATAATCCCAGCACTCAGGAGGTACAGGCAGGAGGATCAAGAGTTCAAAGTCATCCTTAGCTACCCAGCAAGATAAAAGTCAGTCTGGGATACATGAGAACTTGTCTCAAACAACAACAAAGGCCCTAAATAACTGTGGAAGAATCTCAGCACATGTTACCCACATAAGGGGGTACTTTCTAAATATCAACAGAGGTATATACATAGAGTCTGTTAAAGACCAAGCTGGCAACAGAGCAGAAAAGCAATGGCCTTGATGTCAAAGGCACGAAGAAGGAGGCTACAATCCAAGAAAAAGATGCTGGAGCTGTGCATACAAAGTAGGATGAAGGAGGCTAGCATTTATTCAAATACCACCAAGGTAAACAGAGATTATTCACAAGAAAATATTCCAAATTATGAACTTCAAAATCAAATTTTAAATTAAGGTTTTCCTAAAAATCTTTAACTCATTTGTGGGAAAATACATCAAATCCAGGCTGCATCTAAAAACAAAGTCAGATTCAAATATACGTAGACCACCATTGCTTAAAAAATAGTACTTGAGTATGCATATGAAATTTATTAAATTTGCTAGTCTCAATGTGTAAGTATTTTTATTTAAAGACATTTATTAAGAACCAAAAAGTGGGCAATTTCTCAACACAAAGAAGGCAGTGCTGCCCCACACTTCCTGGAGCTTATGGTTAAAACATTAATGTGTAGAAAAGTGTGTGACTAAACAGGCTAGTGTTTGAATGTAAGAAAAATTTTAGAAACTTGTTCCCAAAGGACTTAATGTTAAGACACAAAAACGCCCATAAAAGTAAAAAGCATTCTCCGTGTGGCTTTATGTACCATGTCTGATTTAAAACTTCAGGGTGCCCTACTGTCAAAGAAACAAATAATTTTCCAAATCATCAAACAAATATAACATCCTGAATTTTATTCTTTAGAAGAACATAATTAGCCAAAAACACTCCTCTGAAACATTTATTCCACCCCCAAAAAGACAGCCACAAATAAACTCCTATACAAAAAGGTTAAATGGAGAAAAAAAATTAATCAACTTGCCCACTTGTTATTGATAATAAAATTATCTGGAGAGCAGTAAAAGCAATTATTTTAGAAGCCGTTCTAATGGACAAAAAAAGTTTCCCAGATGAACATGTGGCAGGCCAACTGCCAGCAAACAGAGCACCTATGCATCACCCCCTTGGCAAAACTCCACTGCTTTGAAGGGAGGCTGCTCTTCGGAGATTCCTGCTTGATTTATATTTCTCCTTATAAAAATGCTTTTGATTCCTAGTGGGTAATATGAAAGTGCCAGGTTTTATTACTTTAAAATCATTTTTGGTGCAGATCCTCCACCTAACCGTGCCCAGAACTGAGCCCAGAGCTCAGCAGCTCATCACTGCCCTGGAAGCATGACATATCGGAGCTGAAAAGCAACAACAGCCAAAGGTCAACTGCCCAAACCCTGTGGGGAAAAGTGTTTCTCACAGAGTAAGGAAGAGACTCTTCAGAAACAGCACAGAGAATCTACATATGTTTATATTTTTCATGAGTTTGTGCCAAGGAAGCAGAAATGTCACTGATTGAACTTGCCTGCTATGTGTGAGATATGCTTTTTAACATTTTTTTTTTTTTTTTGTACACAAGAAGGAGGGGCTTAAGTGTAAGGTAGATAAAGTTTTGGTGCTAACACTGCCTGACTTAAAATCCTGGTTCTTGGGTCCACCCTTATTACATCTATGTACTCAACCCTGAGCTCTCTGCTAATCAGTTTCCCTTCGTGTAAAACCACAACATAGCAATATCTAATCAGCATTTAATATATATAGTATTCGTTTAAAGATTAAACAGAATACTGAAGAAACCAAGCAGAATGCCTTGCACCACAGTAAGTGCTCAGTACATTTTTGTAACTACCACTCGTATGACTATTGCATGCTGATCACTATCATTATACCTGCAATGTCAACAATACTAGAGGACATTTTCTCCAAAAGAGAAGGCAATGTTTTGCCTATCTCACGGTCCTGGGGTTTTATTTAGTCCTGTTTTTGAGTGTCTAGGGATCCAACCTAGATCATCCACATATGCTAGCTAAGGGCTTTGCCACTAAGTTCCATCTCCTATATCCCCAGCCTATCACCATAGGCTTATATTTACAATGGTTCTAACACTGAGACCCTTTAATACAGGAGTTCTCAACCTCCTTAATACTAAGACCTTTTAATACAGTCCCTCATATTATGGTGACCCCCAATCATTATTTCATTGCTACTTCATAACTGTAATTTTGAACTGTTATGACTCATAATGTAAATATCTGATATGCAGGATACCTGGTGTGTGACCTCTGCAGGAATCATGACCCACAGGTTGAGAACCATTGGCTTATAATGAATAGAATAATTATTCTTCACATTCATGTGAAATTCGACTCAAATCTCCTTCATTCAATTTAATACAAAGAAAAGCATGTGAGTTGAGCATTAGGTGACTAGGCAATAATTAGGAAGGCTTCTATAGTCACATATTGGCACAACAGACAAGCACAAAGGAGAACCAGAGAGTCCCACAGCAGAGACTCCTCCAGGATAGCTCAGAATCCACTCCTGCCCCCGCAAAAAACTGCTCAGGGGCCTGGGTGAGAGAGCAGGCATGACATGCAAATTAGTCAGGCTGCAAAGGACTACACCTGCTGTTAAGGGTAGTTAGCACTTGATTGTGTAGACATGGAAAAACTGCATTTCAGAGAAGAACAGCGAGAACACTAAGACAACATGGAAAGCTATTTATGGATTGCTGAGCATCCACGCACATGGTAAAGTCAGAAAGGGAAAGGAAGCCATACGATGAAAAAATTCCAGGAATAGAGCTACAAAATTGGATAGGACCAAAAAATGAAAGAAGGAAGTGCAAAGGATGACACCAAGGTTCCTTCCAGAGGGCTAAATCAGATGAGGTGTGGTGTGAAAGAAAAATGACTACAAATATGTAGGGGAGACATTATTGAGAATTTACAAGACAGAGCTGGGAATGCAGGAAAGCCTCTTATTTACAATGATCTGTCAAGCTGATAGAAGTTTCGGACTTGACAGAGAGATGCTAGGAAACCCACTTTCAGGGTAATCTATGCAGAAATTGTTGGTTCTATGCTAACAGGAATTCCCCGGAGTTAGCATGAGGGGGAGGGGTCTGAGTAAGCTGTAGATTAATCAGCATTCAAAGAGTTTGTAATAGAGATGGAAGCTAAGAGGCCTAATACATGACAGGAAAGAGTTCAGAAGAGCGCCCATCAACAGGAGCCTCCAATAGAAGTTGCTTGCAATATTTTTTTCTTATAGTGAATTACTACAATCCTGCAAGGAAATAAATAAATAAATAAGAATGATTACATGAACAGTAAGTAGATTTGGAATATTTAAGGTATTTCTAGGTGATTATTCTCTGCCAGTCAAATAATCATGAGAAAGAGTAGAATAAGTTATGAAAACACGTATCTAAAGAATCAGACTGAACCATTTTAACCAGAGAAGTTTTTCCCCTTTGAAAAACCTTAATAACATTTCAATTAAAAATACTACAAGGAAATGGAACATGTTTCGAACGTAGTTGAGTGTCTACTTGTGGAAAAAGTAATGACTGGTGTCACTCAATATGTCTCTTTTGTTGGGGGGAACATTGGGAAGGATGGAGAAAAATATCTTATTTTAAACACTGAAAACACATGTCTTTTTGACCTATAATAGGACATTGTAGCAGCATTTGATGTGGCTAGTCTAATTTCTTCCTGTGAAACTGTACCGGTGGGTCTTAGGGAAAGACAGACGGCAGTAAGTAAATTCGTATCTTCCATCAACACATTTGACCTCAGAGCAAACCCCACAACTGGCTACAGGCACCCACCATCCATCACTGCTCTTGAAACCGGATCTTCCAGGAAAAGACAGCTGCACTGAGCAAGGGCTGAGCAGCTTTCTAAGATGCAATGCACTGTTTAAAGGCACTTATTTTGGTTTAGTATTTTAATTAACTGCATTTCTAAGCATTTCTTTTCCCAAACTGCAGTTCCACATCAACAGCTATCCTTGGGAATCTATTAATTCATTCTTGACTTTTAAAGGAAATGCTCCCTGTACATTCTAGGCAAAGTCATTTCTAGCTTTTACTTTGAAAGCTTTCTGAGATAGTGGTGTACTGAGGCATGCTAATATGCACAGACTGCGATGAACACGCTGGGCAAGAAAGATTGTTCTAGGATCTGCAGTGATTACAAGAAATAACACAGTAGAATGCAGAGGAGCGGAGTGGGGGGAGGATATACAGACACCTACATCCAACAGATCTGAGTTTTAAATCAAGCAGCAAAATTTAGAGCAAACAGGCGAAGATCCAGATAGGTATTTACCATAAAACACAAGCCTAGCATGGAGCATGCTTATTCCATGGCTACTACATTGAGGGCTTTTTTTTAAAACCTGAAAAATAAGAGAAATTTTTATTACACAGCTAGCTGGAGGGCCACACATGAATGGTTATTCTTTCCACCTTAGAGACGGTGAAACTGAGACTCTGAAATGCTGCTTCCCTCCCCAGCAGAAAGTGATAGGCCTGAGAACCTGAGTTTTTCTCAGAGCAAAGCTAACACTATCATCTCTTCATTGGATAAAGAAAAAAAAAAAAAGAATGGAAGTGAATTGGCATTCAATCAGGGTCTCTTTTACCTTGGTATCCAATGATTACAGCTGATCATTCTATATATCTTAAAATACAATTTCCACAAATCTGAAAACAGAGCCAAGAAACACTTAAAAAAATACAATCAATCCATCAACCTCAATTTAGTTAGCTACTGCTACATTAGCTCAAAGGCTGGGGGATTTTTTGTTGTTATTGTTAAAGACAATTAAGATTTTATAAATTCAATTAATCTCAAGAAGCTGACAGATTTACGAAGGTTATAGCCAGTAAACAGCAATGGGAAAGGCTGGGAAGCTCCTGACTTTGTTATCTGAAGGTCAAAGCCTCAACACAGTGAGGCAGCCTTTCTGGTCAGTGAGCGAGCGCAAAGCACTAAGACAAAGCCTAGACTCGGATGGTGCTCCTCCACTATGGGACTCAGCTCTTAACACTGTGCTGTCAGTGCTAAAGCCCGAGCGAGGGCCTGCCACATCCACACACAACCATTTGCAGAGCAAAGCAGGGCTTGATCGCCACAGGTGGAGAGAGAAGCACACTTAAGTGGTCTGGTCAGTCCATTATTACCTACCGGCCTGTGTCCATGACCTGCCCCTTGCAGACAGAATAAACTTTGCTTTCCAAATTGTCACCTTTTTTTGTTGTTGTTGTTGTTATTTTATTGCCTGTAACATACAGAAATTTGGTTTAGGGAACAGAAGAAGGACATGGTTAAAGAGCCATGGAAAGGCTTTCTTAAAAAAAAATATTAATAGAGACTGATTAAATATATCAGCATCAAACAGAAACTAATTAATATTGGCCACTGAATTATCTGGAGAGGGAGGACACTGCAGGTATCATCTAGGGCCATTTTTTTCTCATGAGTTGCTTTGGGAAGTGTGACAATACGAACGAATAGAATCTTAAGTTACTTTAATGCCAAGTCTTAATGCCCAAGTCTTTACAAATAAATAAATAAAAGAAAGAAAGAAAGAAAGAAAGAAAGAAAGAAAGAAAGAAAGAAAGAAAGAAAGAAAGAAGAGGCAGCTAGCTGATTTCAAAAAGCATGGGTAATTTGTTAAATGGGAAACAAGCGGCATAACACTTCAAGGTAATTTCATGGCACGTGCCTGGTAAGAATGCTGCCTCATTGTGCTCCAGTCTCACAGTATTGTCGTGGCATTGTTGTTTAGGTGACATCAGGTCAGAGACTGCTACAACATATGAACATTTGCTCTTTGACCTTGCCAAGACTTCTAACACAAAGGAAATTCTCAACTTTTACACTGGATGCTACAATTTTATGAGATGAGCAATCAGTAAATGCAAGCCATGTATTCTTTTAGTTGTCCTTCCTGAGAGCTCAACTGTGAAGAACTAAAATATACTTCTCCTTTTTATTAAAAAAAAAAAAAAAAAAAAACAAAGGGAAATTTATACACTTTCCTTGCTGAAACATACTCAAAGCCAAGGATGACGTCTTATAAGCATTACCAACTCCTGATTAGAAGCAAATGAGATTATCCATAGAGAAAATCCCAAATAAACCCGTTCTTTGGTAGAAATGTTACTGTGTTCTGAAAGCACAGACACTTAGGCAAATGATGCCCGTTCAACAAAAGTCGCTGGCAAATACTATCTAAGCAATCTCCTTCCACATTAGCAGACTGCCTCAGCTGAAGTGCTATTGCACAGGGATCCTCAGTCTCACAGTCTACAGACAATAACCCCTCTCTTTGGTCTTTCCTGGCAAATCAGTGATAATATAAAACAGAAGGTTTTAAAGCACTGATGTTGCCTGAGGCCGCAAATTACCTTTGTGCCATCACAATTACACAGCTTTCCTTAGCGACTTTCTCCAGGAGACTGAACAGTACAAGGATTAAGCCCGGAAAAGTTAAATAAATCCATGAGGCAGCAAGAGATTCCCATTAAGCCTGGTTTAACAATCTCACTTACTCACGCTGACGTTCTCAATTAAAAATGACTGTCATTTTACAAAAACAGGACAAATCAAATATTCATTGGATCCTTTAGGAAACTGAGTATTATCATTATATTCAATACCTTAAATATCTGGACTGGTAACTGTAAATATGTTTTGTGGCCACCCTATTGAGTATCCTACGTCAAAGGTAAAGTTCTTTCCAAAAAACTTTTGGGTACTAGGACCAAGAGCCATTGGTATAGATGTTAAAGAAAATAGCCTTTAATAAGTCTAATGTTCTCAAGACACAAACTAGTTACAACTAGAAACTACCCACAAATACATACTAAATTAGAGAGGGGTACTTTAAAAAAAATCACCTTGAAGAAATCCATCTTCATAGGGTAGCATCTTTCATATAAGATGGTGTTGAGAATTCCTCATTTAGCCTTGGAATCCTTTAGAATACAGAATTGTTCAGGGGCATGATAGATCAAGTAGGTCTAAAGGAATCCAATATGCATATGTTTATAGTGTGCTCTTCTAAAAGAATCACCCATGCCAGTTTGAAAAACTGAAAATCAACAAAAGATCAGTGTAAGTAGACCTGCCCTTACTGCCTAACGTCATTCGGATTGGCACAGTTGATCGATTTCAAATTTGCGAAACTGACACTAAAAAATGTATCCTCAGTCCAGGTCCCTCAAGCGCTATCTGAACTACATGCAGAGCTTCAGAGTCTCCTTCTACACAAACTTGCACAACACTCACACAACCAATCTAATCACACCATCAATCTGTGCCTACACTTCCTGTAAAGTAACTCCACTTCATTTATCTTCTAACCCTGCATTATGCAAACCATATCCTTATCAGACCAATTAGGAAAAGTTATTCACATTTCTTCTTGTTTAATTTTACCATACACTAAGAAACAGGCATCAATATAAGAATCTGCATAAGTAATTTTTTGTTTCAGACTCAGTAAGAAAAAAAATCACCCTAATACCATCATAGTGTCATAGAATAACTAAACAAATTCTTGAAATATCCTTCAATTAGCATTCACAGCTAACATCAGAGCATGGGATAGTGTTTTCAGAAAGGAAAAAGAAAAAAAAAACTTACGGAACTGCCTACTTGAATTTTTCTTAAATGTCTCTCTAGGAAGGGTTTGTGTAAGCCATAGCAGGGTGTCTCCTGAATATAAGAACAGTTATACAGGCCCCTAGTGGCTTAGCAAATAGCAGCAGTTGAGGGGAATCCAATTTTTAGTTCTAGACTTTGGGGTATTTTGGTTTTAAATGAGTGTCTATCTTAAAAAGCATGTCAAGTCATGGCATACATTATTTTAAGCAGTTTTGCATCTATAACTACCTACACACCCACACCCATATATATGTGTGTGTGTGTATATATATATATATATATATATATATATATATATATGCATTTCGTTACTTAAATTAATTGTCCAACTTCACTGGCCAAGAATTTTTGCCATATAACCGCCACAACAGAACAGTTGACACATCTGCTTCCTTACATGTCATTATAAAGTAGTATCTCCCCCAACTGCCTTAAGATACATCTAAGGGCCACCTCTCCTATTGAATCCCATTTTGATTATATCACCATTACTAAGGGTTTTATATTAAGCGCTCATTATTTGAAACCACGTAGACAGATCTAAATGACACTCTTCAGTTATTGAAATCTCGATGTGTTTTCTGCAAAGCAGCACCTACTTTAAAATATTTACAATTAATAACACCCTTTAATCCTCCATCCCCTCATGCCTTTCCTTCACAAAAGAAAATTCCAGGCAGGCACATTTACAGCTTTTAGCAATTTTTAACTGGACACAATCTGACAGCTGAATTCATGAAACTGACCAGCTTGTCAATTTCACACTTTGAAAGTACAATAATAGCTGATAACATGAGGGTGAATTTAAAAAAATCTGTCACAGAATTGCTAGCTCCATTGAAAAGGACAGTACAGTACATAATTATGGGAGGCAGGAGGTAGGGGAAATTTTATTGTCCATTTAGGAGATGTGTTTCAAGAATTTGGACACAGAACAGGGAAAATGTGTTTCCTTTTTGCTATGATGTCTATCAGGGGCATATAGGAGATGTGTTGAAAAGGAGTATAATACCCACTAAGATTTTCCATGAACATCAACAGTGCTTTCACAGTTGGGATCATCCAAAGATTCGTTTAAATCAGAATGTTTTGTGTTTGAGTATATCATCCTGGATTCACATTAAGTTGAGACCTCGGTGTGTGCACTGAAACAGAGAAATAGCCAAACCATCCGAAGTACCTCTGGGTGAAGGAAGTCTACATAGGTGCGCTACAGACTGGCAAAAAGAATACACTAAAGTCTTCATTTGCAGCTAATTACAACCTCAAATCTGTTAACTCCTAAGCAGTTACTAGTTACTAAAAGGCTCAAAACGTGCAAGCTGCTGCCTCTTAGTTCACAAGCATTGAATATCAGAGCAGGACGTAAGAGAAAAAAAAAAAAAAAAAGATAAACAATTTAAGAGCAAATACAGGGCCAGCGATCCCTCGGGGATCTTCCAGGGCACTTAAGTTGTAGATTGTAGATGAGGCTAGGGGATATAATCCAGTCTAAGAAACCCAGGCAACAGGAGATGCTAGGCAAGTAGAGCACTGGAGGCGAACTGGAAACCACACAAGCGGATTGTGATAGTCTAGGTTTTGAAGAATGGCACTACTATTTGTAATTTAGAGCGCACGGTTAAAGAATACCAAGCTCATACTTACTGTTCAGCAAAATATTTAAGCGGAACAAAACCTAACTTCACTTGTTAAAGATTTAAAATACAAGGAACGTCGCGGAGAAGGAAGCAGAGCAAGTTTTTGTTGTTTTTAACATGTCTATGTAAAAGCTACAATCAACGTGTAAGAAAGCAAAGGATCTTCGGTTGGTGGCTTTCTTTTCGAATTGTTTCCTACTACTTCAACTCTTCATAATAAATTATGCGTTTCCTTCCCCACGGTACGAGTCTGTGTGAGTACACCAGATTCCCGCAGCAGAACTACAGAGCTCCGACCCGGCCACGAAAAGCGCTCCGAACAATCCCCCTCCCGCGGACAGCCGCGGACCCTCGGGTGTCTCCTATTTTTTTCCTTCTCCCGCAGCAGTTCAGAGCAAAGAATTCCAAATCGCCCTCCAGAACGGGCCGCTGCCGCCTGGAGCAGGTCGCCGACCCCTAGCTGCTCCGGGGACGGAGCGGAGTGGCTCCGGGCGCACCGCGGTCCCGTGCTAGGCGGGCTCGGGGCTGCAAGCCCGGGACGGCTTACCTTCTCACGTCGGCTCGGGGCAGCCGCCGCCCGCGCCGCCAACAGCACCGCGCTCCAGCCCTCCGAGGCCCCGCCGCCTCCGGGCGGCCGTTCAGTCCCGCAGCCGCCGCCGCCCAGCCCGCGCGGCAGCCGCAAGTGGCGAGTCCGCGGGAGTCCCGGCCCCGCAGCCGAGCGCCCCGCCTCCCTTCGCCAGCGCCGCGTCCTCGGCCCCGGCGCCCGCCGCTCGCCGCTGCTCCCGCTCCTCCCGCTGCTCCACGCTCCTCCCGCTCCTCCGCGCCCTCCTCCTCCTCGTCCTCCTCCTCCTCGCGCGCGGTGGCTCCGGCGCGCGGCTGGGGGGTCCGGCCGCGTCTCGCCTCCTCCCTCCGCCTCTCCTGTTTCCTCCTTCCTGCTGCCGCTGCTGCTTTTAAAGCAGATTCTTTGGCCACAAATAGCAACTCGGCTGCCCCCCTCAGCGCCTCCCTCCGGTTCTTGTCTTCTTCCCCCCAAAAGTGAAGCGCGAGTGAGATAACCCGACACTGAGGCCCTCAGGGGTGAGGGGGAGCGGGCGAGAGGGGCCCCGCAGCCCGGGAGCAGGGTCCGGGGCTGCACAACCCGGGCCGGGGCAAGGGTGGCCGGCCCACACCTTGAACCTGGCGGGAACCTGGTAGTCACAGTTGCAGGCGAGGTGCCTTGGTGGGGAAATGAAATGAGGGAGCTCAGGAAAGTAATTTCCTAGGCTTCTCTCCTTTGTTTCCTTGTCTGGCTGATTTCTAAAATCCTCCTAACTGCTGGAGATCCCACGGAATCGCTGTGCCCAGCGCTTGGGGATTGTGTGTGCGGGTCGTCTGCTCCTGAGTGTGAGTGGGTGCGTCCCGGGCGGGGAGAGCCGGCCCGCCGCGCCCGCTGGCTAACCCTCAATCTGGACCACAGACTCACTGAGGGCCAGAGGGCTGAGCAAGGAGAGACAGGCTGGAGAGCTGGGCGAAGGGGCGCGTGCACACACACACACACACACACACACACACACACACACACACACAGCGCGTGCGCACACACGAGAGAGAGAGAGAGAGAGAGAGAGAGAGAGAGAGAGAGAGAGAGAGAGAGAGAGAAGGGGAGGGGGCGGAGTGACGTCACCCCCGACATCCATCCACCCAGCCAGAAAAGACCCTCTCAGATTCACTCAACTCATCCCGGTGCAGTCACACCCGGGCGCTTCCCGCTCTGCTTCCTGAAGCACCAGAGGAAGAAAGGCTGGTCGCACCCTGTTCAAAGCAGTTGAATAGTACAAGGGGCATTCATTGATGAGACTCAGTTGTGTCTATCCCAGTTCACCTTGGCAGCCTCCTTCCCGGACGTCTGTAGGATCCACTTTGGAGGCAGAGAGGAAGGCAGGGAAGTACTAAACCCAAATCTTGCTGTGAGAACTCTTAGGGCGCGTTCTGCTACTTGCTCCTATGTTAGCGAAGCACTGCTCTCCTCCGGCTCTCCTGAAAGACAGCATAAAATCTCTCCAGACAGGCACCAGTTGTTGGACGAGGGTGGCTAAGGTGCCTGGTACGGATTGCTAGCTAAAAGAGGCGTTTTAACCTTCTTCCCTACTCACACGATCTCCAGCATGTGGGGGAAGTCAGCAGCTGGAAGCCTCCACTGGCAACTGGCCCATCAAAATTCATTAAGAACACCAAGAGAAAGGTCAAGTGAAGTGAAGCCGGGGCCTTCAAGCCACCTCCACTGTTCATTCTGTGTTCAGGCCAGCCAATGCAAACAACACTTATTCCTGCAGACTCCAAACAGTCTTGGAAGGAGCAAAGGTAAGCAGACCCTCTTAGGAGCAACCTAGTGGTCCAGTATCCAGCATCCTAACTATTGTCTCTAGTTGCCTGAATATTTGCTTCAATCCTCTGCATGCCATGCTCTTGAAAATTACTGAATGGATGATCAGCATTCCTCTGCCCACTACACACTGCAAAAAGAAGGTATATCGTTTGGAAGGGGTCTTGTGAGATGTACTTTGGTTTCTCAACAAGTCAGGAGTAAAGAAGCATCCTTGCTTAACTCTCCCTTATTTTTCCCCTCCTCCTTTTCCTCCTCTTTGAGAGGTGAGCCTTACAGTGAGAACCAGGAAGAAACCCATTACTGTGCAAGCTCCAAGCCACGTTTAACCAAGTTTTTGATGCAACAAGCTGAAAGCTTGAGCAGATATCGTGAACACCTGATGGTTCTTTATGCCCTCAGAGTGAATCTAGAAATCGGAACTGCCTGATAAATCACTCTCACCCAACATAGCAACTCTAGGTTGGCTTTGCCATGCCTCCACCTCCCTCATGAACTAGTGGTCCCATTTTCCTCATCTAGAGTTGGGTATTAGAAAGACAAGAAACCCTCTGCCTCCACACCTGACCTTGCTGAGAAGAGCCCAGCAATGAAGCCGGACTGCTCTCTGGGTAGAGTCTAGGAAGTTTGCTCTCCCCACACTAGCAGCAAGTTAGACTAGCTGGAGAATTCAGTGCTGTCCTTTGCCAAGGTGAGCGACATAGGTCACAGTAGGAATAAATGACAAGCCCAACTTCTTCCACACCAGAAGGTCCTAGATGTTCAAGTCCCTGTTATAACCAACTATCTTTAAAAAAAAAAAAAAAAAAAGAAAGAAAGAAAGATATAGGGGTCTAGTGACATCTAGTCTCAGCTGTTACTGTACAAAACAAACTTAGAAAAATTCAGGCTGAAGCTGCTGAGGAAGGAGAGATAGAATAAGCAGAGAAACCAGACATCTCCACACATCCCAGTAGAAGTGAGACTCCAGCCAGGCACACACACATTACCACCGTGGTAGCAAATGCACACAGCAGCTGATACTGCAGCACCTCGGGTAGCAGCTGGACTGCTTTGCCTTCTAGATCTTTTCACCAAAGAACACTAGAGGTGGGCAGGTTTCTGGCTAGTCTCATTTCATTGTTACAGGTAAGGAAACTTGGTCTCTGAGACTATAAGGTTACACAAAGTGTCTAAGGCAGAGGTAGAATACAAACCCAGGTGTCATTTCCCCGTTTCCCTGATCCTAAAATATCCACAATCACCTTTAAGTTCTGGTTAAAAATAAACTGTTTTTCAAAATCATCAATGAACAACAAATATAGACTATTTATTTTAAAACGATAGTTGTTCACACAAAAGCAAGCAAAGCAATAGGGCTAGACCTGTCTTAATTCCCTTCCAGCTCTGATATTCTGTGAAGAACAGCACACTGGAGCTTTGCTGTAATACACACCCCCTGGAGTGCATAATTCAGCTAGGGTGACTATGAGTATGTTTTGGACTCCATCCAAGGGAGTTTGTTCCTAGAAGTACTGGTGAGATTTTATTTTCATTTATCAGGAAGCATACAAAAAAGAAATTTAAAATAATCACAATGGTAGTAGCCAACTGTTACCTTGTATTATGTAATAAGCATGTTATCATATCACATTGTTTTGCTTGGGTGGGTGTGGTGTCATAGAAAAAGTCTCAAGTAGTCAACATTGACCTTGAACTCTTGATCTTCCTACCTCCTCTTCCCTGGTGCTGAGATTATAGGAGTAGGCCACCACAGCCAGCTCCCACTGGTTTTCAAAAGACACATGATGACCTTTTGAAAGTTTCATAAGTATAGTGGTTACAAACAGTTGTTTGTTTTTCTCAGTGGAAGAAAAGTAGGAAAGAATTACTTTGATCATTTGGCTAGTTATTAAAGAAGACTGGAAGTCACTATCTCCAACTGTAACCTTTGCCTTTCTGGCTGAATATTATTAGTTTCTGAGTTTAAGTGAGGAAACAGGATCAGATAAGATAAAGAATTCAACCGTTCCCAGAGCTTGCTAGATGTCAAGCTAGAATTTTGCAACTATAACTTTTCAAGTCCAAACTGCTTTTATTTCTGTGAGGATGAAAAATTATAAACTAAAAGATGCAATAAATTTTTGTTAATCATATTTTCCTTGAAAGGAGTATAGAGCTCTTTATGAAATCCAGCTAGAACAGAGAAATACAACATAGATCCAAATGACACATGAGTAGTTTCATAAGCACCGAAGCTAATATCAGACCATTCCGACAGGTGCTAAGTTGTGTCTAACATTCTTTATTAACTTGTTGCTAAGAGCAGCAATGAAATAATAATGAATGGTTTTAATCCTCAAACATTCACCTCTACAAGTTAAAATGCTAGAGAGAAATTCCTAGATTGAATTCGTGCAGCGACGCTCAGCTGCATGTGCTCTCCTAGCACAGAGGCAGTGTGAAGAAAGATTAGAAAAATGTGAGAGCCTAAACGAAACAACATTTGGCTTAACTTGGCAACAGAAGATATAGTCCTATACCTGCAGTTATAATTCTACCTGCACCGCAAAGAAGAATGGAAAACAGTAACTCATCTGAGCAGTGCTGTGGATTCTACCTACAGTGCTACACAGTGGTGTGGTATGTTCCAGTTCCTCAGGTCTGAAAGTTCAAAGCCAGCACCAAGTAATGGCTGCAGCAGATTCTGGCCTTTCTGATCTACATGGAAAGGGCTTCCAGTACACAGGAGGTAGTTAGGGGTGTAGAGCAATGCTATGCAAACATCCATACTTTTCCACATATGAAATAAATGCACTTTTTCTCCCACAGGGCAACATCTAAAAAAATCCCTAATATTCTCAAGAAAAAAAAAAAAGCTTAGAAAAATCAGGCCACTCCTTTGGCTGGCTCAGTTCAGTTGCCACATCTCACCCTCACCTGTACTGCGGAGAGGACATTATGCTACAATGCTACTTTCCGTTGGCTCAGCTACTGGAGACTACAGCATGAGACTGTGACAAATGGATATTCCCATTAAATTCTTTAGGAGAGTGGGGCATTCCATTAACCACTGGCGCTATCCCAACCCAAGTGAAACATTGGGTCATTTTTTTCATCTGAGCAAGAAGTGAAGGGGGAAAACAAAGGATATACTCTAATTACTTTTCTATTTTTTTGTTGCATGCATTATGATAGTCGTATATTACAATTATTTATAATTGTCATATGACAAGCTGTCAGATAAAATTTAACAGGTGATTTGTCAAGAAGCTCCATTAATGTATTTACTAAGCACTGGTTTTCAGTATTTCCTAACAGGAAAATTGTGTCAATTTTGCTTTTAAAACTATGCAGTTTAAATATTTAAGCCGGGCGGTGGTGGCGCACGCCTTTAATCCCAGCACTCGGGAGGCAGAGCCAGGCGGATCTTTGTGAGTTCGAGGCCAGCCTGGACTACCAAGTGAGTCCCAGGAAAGGCGCAAAGCTACACAGAGAAACTCTGTCTCGAAAAACAAAAAAAACAAAAAAAAAACCAAAAAAAAAAAGATGTTTAAATATTTAGAGGCCTCCTGTTTTTAAATGACAGAAACTACTTATTAAAATACCACTAGTGGTGAGGCATAGTGGTGCACTCCTTTAGTTCCAGCACTCAGGAGGCAAAGGCAAGTTGATCTCTGTGAGCACAAGGCCAGCCTGCTCTTCATACTGAGTTCTAGCCCAGCCAGGACTACATGGTGAGACCCTGACTCACAAAAACAAAACAAAACAAAATAAACTAAAAATACTTCTGTTACTAACAAACATGGGTACACAGTTATTAATGTAAGGCCTAAGCACATTTTCATCACTTCAGGTTTTAAATGCTAAAGTTTTCATTGAAAATAACAATTATCTGGTGTTTTTTTGTTTGTTTTAATTGCTTATATCTCATAATTTTAATACATCATTTAATTTTTAAATGTTTTTCACTTAAAAATGTGTGAGTGAATGCACACGTTGATGCGTACACCTTTGTGTGTATAAACACATGCTTCAGCATGCACGTGGAGGTAAAAGGACAACTTGGTTCCTTCCTGCCACCATGTGGGTCCTGGGGATGGAACTCAGGTCATCGTGCTTGGTGGCAAGAATTTTTACCCACCAAGCTGCCTTACCAGCCTCATTTTTAATATTTTGAAATACATTTGCTTAGTGTATTTGTGGGGAGGTATACATGTTGACGTGAAAGGACAACTTGATTGCAGAAATTGGTCATTTCCTCCAACTGTGTGGATGTGGAGACTCAGATTAAGTTGGTCGGTCTTGGCAGTAAATGCCCTAATCCATCTTCTGGACCCAACTTTTAATACATTTTTAATGGATGGATGAGTGAGAAGGTAGTAAGAACAGGCATTTACATTCTGTTTAGTATTGTTGTCTTACCATAATGCAAAGGAAGGAATATTTTAAAGTACAGGCAAAGATTAAGAAGTCAGTGAAAAGCTAGTAATTCATCACTGACTAGAGGACATTCTACAGAGAGCCAAAGCTGAGGAAGCTGAGGAAGCAGGCTCTCTTTGGCTGACTGGCACAAGAACAGGGAATGCAATGAAAATGAACCTCAGACAGTTCTGAGAGAAGAATCTTGGGAAGAATGAAAAGTTTTGGTTCCAGTATCAGACGGATGTCAAAGTCATAGCACAGAACCTGGAAATGAAATTAAACTGCTTGCCACAATTTTATTATTGACCCCCATGGCCAGCCAGAGTCTGTCCTCCTTAAGAGGATGATAGGAAAGTACAGCAATACTTGTTTAAAGTTTCATTTACTCAAGCCTGACTCTTATCTTCAAGCCCGTGACATGCAGCAGGCTGTTAATGACTGGCAATCAGCGACTCGGAGGGAGCTGAATCTCCTTAATGAAAGAATGTGCTTCAAGATTCAACAGAAAGAAAAAAAAAAGTAAAACCTAAAGCCCAGCTGCCTTTCAAAGCAAATATGACACCCAACAACCAAGGTCACCAATAAAAGGCAGCTTTCACATTTTTTGGAAGAAAGGACTAACAAAGGCTGGAAATTATTTTTAAAGGTTCATTCTCCCCAGGTTTCAGAAAATTACTTTCAGACACTCAGAAGCAAAATAGCATGAGCTGATCTCCATGCAATGAGAAGTGTGTCTATATGAAATTGGGGGCTTACAAATAATCAGAGACAAACACACCCTCATATCCTGGGACAGGGGCTCAGGGTCGTCAAATCCTACTGGTCCCCATGCATGTAAGAGCAGTTATTAGAGACATCATGACTGCTATTTTTCAACTCTTTCTTACTTACTTACTTTTTTTCTTCCTCTCTTTGTTTTTCACTTCTGTTATAACACTTAGTTTCACTCAAGTTCAGAATTAGTGGCATAGTTCCTCAGCTATTTGAGAGAATTTGTGTTTGATGAGAAGCAAAACTCCTATCATAGTGTTCCAAGCACTGTAGGATTTTATAAATATTTGAAAAAGAAAAGGCAGGGTGGAGATAGGAAATGAGGAAATGAGAATAATTGAATGTCAGTAGTCCATTTGAGATAAAATACCACTTTCTTCATGAAGTTTCCCGCACCCATTAAATAGAACAAATTCACCCTGTCTTTGGTCTCTCGTGTTTTCTTTTTCTTTTAATTCCTCGTACGTATGCCTTTATATTGTATCTGTGAGCATCCTACAGGCCCTGAGATTCTACACATTCTTTTTGTCACCATCAATACCTGGACTATAAGCACATCTCAAGCAACTGTCTGTTGCATGAATCAGCATGATGTTCTGTGCTCAAAGCCCACTGTGGCTGGTGAGGTGCCTTTTCGTCATCCACTCTTCCTCAGCCTGTACTGAAAGGCGATATTACCTAGTTTGGTCACTTCAGTTTCACCAGTCACAGCACGCACAGAACTGTCATGAGAAATAATAGAATCTGAGAAGAACTGGATGGATTCATAGTTCCACAGAATTCTTGATGAGAGTAATTTTAGTTTCATATTTTCTTCTAAGATGTCAGAATTATTTATCAGTTCAAGAGGGAAAATCTTCCATAATTCTAACTGGTTACTGACCTTTTTATTTTTAACTAAGCACACTCTATTAGATAGAAATAGTTCTCGATACCTCATATTTGTAAGTATTGTTTCCCATCTGACCATATATTCCTATGTCATCTTTTTTTTTGAAAACTAATTAGTCATAATTCCACTACCAGTCACACTAAGCAAGCCTAGAAGAGAATCTAAAAGTAAATATCATTCTTATTAGTTACCTAGTTGTTCATTTCCTTAAGTTATGTTTTATCTCTTTACTTCTCACTGTCAAAAGACCATCTTTCCAACACAAATGGCTTTACACTTTTCTGGGCCACTATAGTGAATCTTTTTTCTTTTTTCTTTCTTTTCTTTTCTTTTCTTTTTTTCTTTCTTTTTCTTTTTCTTTTCTTTTTTTTTTTTGGTTTTTCGAGACAGGGTTTCTCTGTGTAGTTTTGCACCTTTTCTAGAACTCACTTTGTAGACCAGGCTGGCCTCCAACTCAAACTCACAGAGATCCGCCTGCCTCTGCCTTTCCGAGCTGGGATTAAAGGCATGTGCCACCACTGCCTGGCTCTTTCTTTTTCTTTCTTTTTTTTTTATTTTGCATATTCTCTGTTCACAGTCTTTTCCTGATTGGACTCCAGTCCATTCTCCATTATGCTGTCGAATTAAATCAGATAAAACACAGGTTTGATTAGTCAACTCTACTACCCAGAAGAACTCAATGGTTCATGATTGCACACACAACTCACAACTGCTCACAAGTGTTTAGAGACACCCAAGATCCACAGATGGAGCGGTAGCTGTGCTCAGTTTTCTGTTCTAAGTTTCATCCCCTACTACCAATGACTTGATCTTCAATTCTGTATACATAAAACTGCATTTTTTTTTAAACCCAGCAGAGAGCTCCCCAACAATCACCTACATAGTAAATACATGACTGACCATCCTAAAGGAGCCTTATACATTGTTTGATTTTTTTTTTCTGATTCTGTTGCCCAAATATAGACAGTACTTCCCTTAAGATCTTTAAAAATCTCTCCCAGGGTAAATAAACTTGCTACATAAACTGGTTAAAAGATCACATTAAACATTTCCTCTCCCTAAAATTCTTTCCATGGCTAGATTTATTCACATCCATCTATTTACTATAGTAGTAAAGTGCAATAAATAAGAACATGACCTGGATGGAGTCAGTGGGAGTTTATGCCAATTGAAACCTAATCATCTCTTGCGGAACCACTTTGTTTAATCCCACCATGAATGTTCTCATGCCAGGAGACTGTGCTGGGAAGAGAACAAAGGAATTTAAGGAATCTGGGTTCATGCTACTGTGAAGAACAACAGACAACATTAAGTTTCTTTAAGTTTGCTCTGTGCTGGGAATGGAACTTGAGGACCTCATGCATAGTAAGCAAGCAGTTAGTGAGCTGCACATTCCCAGGCATCCCAGCTTTTTATTCTTAATTCATCTTGGAGAAGAACCAGCATGGGACTCCTAACAGTCTGGAGCCTGGAAAAGCACAGAAACTCACTAAGGGAGGCAGGCAGATGTGCTTCCCCCACAAAAAGACTCCAGGGGGAGACACCTCAGAGAGAGGTCTCCTGCTAAGTCACAGTCACAGAGAAAATAATGCCTCCAAAGAGGTGGCAGTAAGAAGAGACAAGGACACTTAAATTATTTCTCGTTTTATCTCAGTGCTATTCCCTGCCCTCAAAAACAACTCCCATGGAGCCCCATCCTAAGATTGTGGATTTCCAAACTGTTCAACTTTGCCAGTTTTAAAGTGAAGAAAGACAGGAAAAATTAGAGCAAGCACTGAAAGTTGTGCTGTTTTATGTGTGATTCTTATTCTTACGTGAACATTCATGCCACACATGTCTTTCGTTAGTTTTCTTTATACATTTTTCTCCTTTTCCATTCTCCATGCCTCTGCAACAGGCCAACTCCTCTGATCACATATGTTATCAAACTGCAAGACTGTCAATGGTGGACAGGGAAAACGGGATGTGTGGCCCTTGCACAGAGACAGAATGGACCTGTGCAGAGCTATGTTTTTTTTTTCTGGAGTCTAGCAATTGCCTGAAAAAAAAAATACTGAAAAACTTGAGCCAGGTGTGATGGCATACACCTTTAATCCAACCATGTGGAATCAAATCACTGTGAGTTTTAGGCCAGCCTGGTCTACATAGGAAGTTCTCTCCTAGCCAGGGAACCCGAGTGAGACACTGTAGCTCAAATAAATCATAATTTTTTCAGTTTAATATAGTATGTGATTTTTGTCTTCAGGGAACACAATTGTGTGTATCGCACTAGAAGTCCAAGTGTTTGTATTGCTAAATGCTAATGTGGTCATTACCCTGCTATATGTTAGAATCTCTATGAACTTTAATATGTGTCCACAACCCCCTTGTAGCAGCTGAATTGGTTCTCTGGGACCAGCACTCTGGAATCTGTGTTTTAAAAGCTATTCAAGTGATCCAAATGGTTAGTTAAGGTGACATGAGCTTGTTTTGCTAACTCTAGGAAACAGAATTCAGAAATTTTAGACTAGATAATCTCTGACATTACTCTCTTTCCAGTCTTGGGTTCTTTGTGAAGGAATTTTTATTTCATAAGTAAAAAGAAATGACCCCTTTCCTGAATTCCATTTTTAAGTGGCAGCCCAAATTTCACACTCTCCTGTGGTGTTTCCAGCATTTGTTATTGCTTAGTTTTCAAGAGGGTCCATTCACCTCACTGCTCATTCATCAGACCTCCTTTGTGTGCAAAGTATGTGAACTATGCATAGCAAATCATGTTATGATGTGTGTGTGAACAAGGCACAGGTGACAAAACCCTTTTATCCAAACATAATGCAAATACTCCTTAATTACTTAGTCTCTTCAGTTTTGATAAAGGAGGATGTTGGTTTGCTTTCCAGGCAGCCTACACTCCATCACAAAAGTTTGTGATCAAAATTAGAAAGGGGAGAAAATAGCTGGTGTTGGGGAGTGAAGATCAAGAAGGAATGGAACTTCTTGCTCAGAAGCATATGAGAACTCTCCTGGCTACCTGCATATTATTTGCAGAGTTAAATCAACAGCAAAAAGAACTGCCACTTTTGAGAGAGAAAGAGATTGCTCTCAAATTTTGCCTTCAGGAATTCATACTCTTGAGAAAAAAAATATTCTTGGTGAACTCTAATAATAGAAACTATCAATACATATTGAACAGACATCTCTCTCCAAGAGTTCCTAACAGATATGTGGGTCTGATCTACCCTTTATTGGCCCAGAGTGAATGCGTGTGACATTTTCTAGTCCACAAAGAAAGTTGAGAGAACAATCTCTTTCAGTGTTCTTATAAATTTCCAAAATACACATTTTACAGAGAACTCAGACTATTAATTGCTCCAGACTCCAAAACTTGGGGTTAGTTCCTGGGAGTCAATATTTTGGGCAAGCTTTTTAGGTAATTCTGAAAACCCCATGATAGCACAATTCAGATTCACTGATTTGCTTAATTTTTTCTTTGGATGATATCCCAGTAAAACTGAGCATATTCTAGCATTCCATATAAAGCTAACTGCCTTTTACCAATGAACTCCCCCTCCCTTTCTTTTTTCTACTTTAAGTGGTAGAAGGGGACAGGCCACAGGTTTTATCTAAGTATGAAAGCTTTTGACTTCTCCCTTGCTCAGCTGGCTTATTCTAACAGCCTCTACTCTGATAGAAATGGCCAGTTCCTAGCAAGGTTGTGGGGACTTGGATCCTACCCACTTCCCTCCTGGCTATAACTAACATCCTAACAGCCCATAGAGACTGCAGGGTCCTTCAGCAGGCAGCTGTAATTACATCAAATTTACTGGACACCCAGCAACCTGCCAGAATATTTCCATTCTAGCTGCTTCACTCGGGGAGAATTGGCCATGAACTCTGTGGTGCTGTGTGCCTTTTCCCAACAGTTTTTTTTTTTAAGTGAATATATGCTATTAGCTTGCTCCCCTCTCCACATTTAATTGGCCAGCATAGTAGTTACATTAGAAATCCAGCCTCATATATGGTGTGAAACAATAAACAAACCCTGCAAAACCTTAGACTAAAACCACAATTTTCAAGGACAGAGACAATATTATTTCTGTCCTCTAGTGACTCCCGCTCCACACAAAGCCTGGAGAGGAGAGGGTCTTGATTTTGTGTCTGGAGCAGAACATAATTGGTCAGAATTGAAGCTGCAAGAGGAAAAACAAAAAACAAAAGCAAAAAAGAAAAAACCTCCAAGCATTAAAGAAAAAGAAAATGAGTATCAACTATCAGATTCTTCCTGATTCTCAAACTTTCCAAATTCTTTTGGTTCACCAACCAGCCTTCATAAGGCCTCAGTGGGTAACAACTCCCCAGCTCCTCTGAGCACAGTTTCTGGGAATCTGTCTGTCACCAGAGAGAGGTTGCAGGGAGCCTGGAACCTCTTGTTCCTTGTGGGCAACAGAAAGGGTTATGACACAGACGTGAACACACACACTTGGGGGTACAATACCCCATGATTTGCCACCTCTAGTCACTTGAAAGGAACACTGTGGGAGGAGGGAAGGGACTATTCCTGTCACCTGACATTAGTGATCACACTGACTGCCTCAGAACTTGACCTTCTGTCCTGATAGTGCCCCTGCGTGGAAAGGGTATTGGGAAAATGACACAAGGCACTTTGCCATATCTTTGAACAGCCAAAAGGGTAAAAGGCCTCTATTCCTTTTTATTTCCTGCCTGCTAAGCAGATAAACTAGTCATTATGTGATCCTGTTTGAGACCACCAGGTACCCTGCCTTCCCCTCTGTTGTGTCTTATGCCCTTTAAACTATCACATCTGTCCACATGTTCCTAGGCTCATAATTAAAGTGTTGGCAATGCTTGCTTTCAATTTCATTTGTACAAATGGTCCCATCACTCTTTTTAAAAGCCCTGGGCACGTGTTCAAAAAATACAACCCAAACAAATAAACTGGATAACCAAGCCAAAGCTGCCAGCCCTGGGTACATCCTTACTATTACGTAAACCCCTACCCCCCAAAGTACACAGAGAAAGAACTTTCTCAGAGCTGAAAAATGAAGTTTTTACATTAACACAGTATCACCCAAGAAAGATGGGCTCATACATATGGCATAGAATTTAGCATTCAATGAGATAAACTTCACCTTGAATGAGTCCTTAGAAAAAAGAATATTTAGAAAGGAGCAGAGTTCCTATGGGGAATCTTAGGGTAGAACTTGAGTTTGGCAGAATTTATTACTTCCAAATGCTGAGAAAGAGTTTATATTTAGAACTAAGTTCTTGATCTTATCCAGTGATTGACTTTCATGGCCTTTGGAAGTAACTTTGATAACAGAATTCCTGTCTGTCATTTACCCCAGATGCTGACACGGTCATAGCTGTGGGAGCTGCTATATAAAAATGTCATGGTAGGGTGAAAACTTTACCGAGGTGAAGGGCTCCAACATGTAGAGAAAAGAGAACTTACGACAAATTACTTAGTATTGCAAGAAATAATAATAATAATAATAATAATAATAATAATAAATTATTAATAATAAACAGGATGCAAACTGTGGTGTGAGATTTCACCAATACAGAGCAGGAAGAACTGCCCAGACCCACTGTTTAAAACAGTTAGGAAATAAGGCATTTGACTACAGCTGGCCTACAGTGCAAGCCTGCACCATCATCTGGAGGCTCTGCTGGGGAGGAACTGTCTTCTGCAAGATGGCACCCTGTTCAAAACAGCAACAATGCAATCTATCACCAGCGAGGGCCCCCAAGCTCTTGCTTCTTCCTCCCCTTTGACAGAAACAAACTGATCAAAGACCACTGCAAATTCAGCTTTTATCTACAACAAAAAGTGTAGCTATAAACTAGAGTGGTACCACCTTGCTATGTCTCAGCCTCATCGAAATCCTTTTCACTTTTGCATCATCTCATAAGGACGGGAAGGGAGAGAAACTGATGGAGAGAAGGAGCCTGGAAGAAGAAGCCTAGAGACTGAGCAGAGAAAGCAACAAGTCTGTGTCTCCTGCTCAGAAATAACTGTGTGATAGGATCTCACTCCTAGCAAAAAGGCTTCAAGTCCAGGAAAACAAAGACTTCTCTGCCCAGTGTTGTTTAGTCACATGACTGAATTATCTTGCTAACAATGAGTTGTTATTACAACCTTTGTAAGGCTGGGGACAGACATTTGTATTAAAATGACAGTGAAGAAAATTGTTTATTTATACAAGCTAGGTTTTTTTTTTAATCCATAATTGATCTTCTCTCTGTACTCTTGGTGAATAAGGAAATTTTGAGCCAGGTATCTTCACAAAGCAACCATTGAAATGGGATAAAATGGCACAGTATCTAGGATGTGACCTATATTCATGAAAATCTTGTCAATACAAAGTTCTCTTCTGTTGTCACTTTAAAAGTCTGTATTTTTTAATCTTAAATTTTAATGAAACCCATCCAGGGACAGTCCACATTTTTCAGAAAGAACAAATTTTTCAGTACAGGAGACAGCATTTTGCCAGTACAACAAGAAACCAGCCAAGTTGCTGTGGAGGAGCTAAGCAAGTACATTTCAATAAGGGGCCAAACAATCTCTGGCAACCAGTTAGAAAAACAAGTTGTCATTGCATTAAGAAAGCTCTCAGATATGAATGATGTTGGTGGAAAACAGAGTTACTCACCAGCTGAAATGTTTACTTGAAGGGAGAATTATTTTATGGAAAGCACTATGAGAATTGGCATACTTGCAATCTGTTCAGATTGGTCACTGTGTACATTACTACAGCAATATGCCCCAAGATGTCCAATCTGTCTGCTTAATGAAGCAGGTGGTGAGGTTCTCCAGTGAGCTGTGGGCTCCTGAAGGTCAGGGACTCGGTGGTATTCCTCTTCTATCTCACACAATGCCAGCTTGATGAATGCAGTCAATAAATTCCAAATGTGAATACAGATTGCCACACACCCTGACCCCGTGACATAAAATATCACCCCATCACCACTGACCTATTGCCCTGCCTAATTTCTCTTCTGATTGATAATTGCCAGCTGTCCTGTTGACATGGTTCTTTTTTATTATTACTTTAATTCTCTTCTCTTTCACTAAAATCCACTCTCCCCAAGGTCAGGGATTAAAAAGGTTTGATTTTCTTTAGAACACCAGTTCCTAGGATCACACTTAGCACTTCTAAAGTCAATCACAAATATGTGTTGACCTTTGAATGAGGCAATGATAGATGAGTAAATGGCTCACTCTGTCTCTTCTTTATTTGATTGATTTCACCTTAATGAATGAAACGTAAAAATTATACTGTGAGCCTCAATCAATTTTAACAAGAGGAGGGTTTCCTCAAATTGTAGGTGGTTGATTCTAGAGAATAGAAGGATCAGCAAGATAGTCTTACTGGTATCAATTTCATGTATCATCTCCAACCCTGTAGAGAAATAGGAGGAATAATAGAAGAGAGGGAAGCCATCAGCGAGAGGTTTCTAGGACTGGGACCACCCAATGTGAACTGGGAAAACACATTGCATATCCCTGTCTACATTCGGTACAATCAATTCTCCTGGAAAAGTTCACTTTTTAGAAGATAGTTTTTATCTACTGATGGGTGTCTACATGCACTTGCAGGCTTTGAGGACTCAACTACATCCAATCTAGATTTGGAGTATTCATGTAACTTTAAACAATTGTAATCACTTTTTCTTCTTGGGAATTTCTGCATTGGGCATGTCTCTGAACCTTCCATGTGCCATCTTCATTTATAGGACTGAGAAAATCAGTGGCTCATGGTTCAATGACTTTCTTATGACTCACATGGCGATCCAGCCAACAGAAAGCTTTGATCGGCAGTTTATTTTCAAACCAAGATAGCCAGATGTTCTTTGTTCCTTGTAGATGTTTCTAAGGTATGGTAACAATTGGGCAGACTTGTTTTTGCAGTTTCTCACCTGGTGTATCATCAAAAGAACCTACGTTTTATAGGAAATTGGCCCACTTGCATAATCTGTCTGATCCCTTCTCTCAACTTACACTTGCCAGGATTGTCTTATTCTTCACACCAATCAATTCCCCTTGGCGTCTCTGAGCACAACACTTGGTTACTTTGTTCTCGTAATAACTCTTATCTCTCCACTAATTCACCATGCTGAAATTGCTTTGGGGTTCAGAGAGAACAATCCTTCACTATCTTGAGCCTTGTATGTTGTGGGGTGAATAGTTAAGACTTCCAGAATCTTCCTTTCTTTATTGAGAAACAGAGATAGTGATATATATTTTGCCAGGTTATTGAGCAGGCTACCAAGAATTGTGCACTTGAAACTGCCATGTAGAGCTTGGCTCCTAGGAACTGTTTATGATGTATGTCAAGGAGATAATAGCTAAACTTTTGCTCTACAATGGTGATTCTAATGAAACTTTCCAAACATTAAAAATCAGCATTTTCTAGTGAATGAGAGGATCGCCCAAGATGGAGGAATGGTGGCACCATGGAGGGAACTCAAGCTGTTTAGGATGCTGGTGGACAGAGGTGCTGTCATTAACAAAGATGAAGGGAATGGAGGAAAAGGTGAAGAACTCAACTTTAATTTGAAGAAGAGCTGAAGAGAATCCCATTTTAGGCTTTCAGAAACAACCGATTAATCACTTATATATTAAAGTTAATTATAAAGTTCTCTGGTTTTGCTTTAAAGAGTTCATTGCAATAAATAACACAGTTGCTTCTTTGTCTTTCTAGTGGTGAGAAGAAAGCTCTCTGGGAAGTTCCAGATAAATCAAAATTAACATAACTCAAAACTAGAAGAGTGGCTAGGGGACAATTTTATTCAGTTCCTAATCTCTCAGCGTTTATGACCAGCAAACATCCTGTTTCAGACAAAAAGTAAGCATGTCTTGTGCACTCACACATGTATGTAGAAGGACAGAGAGCTGATAGCTGTGGAATACTAGACTTAGCTACAGGGATGCTTACATGGACCCTGCTTAGCCCACACATGACCTCATTTCCCTAGACAATGTTCAACATCTACAGTGCATTTCACCACTTCACAGGGATTAGAACAACAACAGTATCTTCAGAAAGTAGCTAGAAGCTTGGCTCTGCCACTTAGCTGAGCAATGCAGAGCATGATCCCTCAAACCCCCTGAGCACCAGTCTCTATGTACAATAGCCAAAATATGCCCAGTTCTTATAGTGGTTGCAGAGGGATGAAAGAACAATGCTACTTCTCCAAGATTCTTTTATGATGCTCAGCCAAAAATTAAGAAATACCAAAGTACAACGCCTGGATTTCTTATGAAGTGTTATGATGTTTAGATTTTTCACCAGACACAACCTAGAATTAGTTGGAAAGAGTGTTTTAAGGGATAGTCTTTGTTGATTGGTTCATGGGTGGGCCTGTGGGTGATTGTCAAGAATCTGAGTACAGCTGATCTATATAAAGACCTGAACTCTAATCTGAGCTAGTAGGAAAAATAAAAGAGAACTGCGCAGCTCACCTCAGACGGGTTCTATTAACTTTAACCTTGGGGCCACTGGGGAGCTGCTAGAAACCTGCAAACTACAAACCTCTCCTTTCACTGGGAAAATTGGGAACAGACAAGGAACCCAGTTCTCAAGGAAAAAAAAATTTATGAGACTCCAGGAAAATGCTTGCACCTCTCAGCCTCCATTGTGAGACTTTTGCAGGACAATATTATGATACTCACTCTATAGCAGTGATTCTCAACCTTCTTAATGCTGTGTGATCCTTTAATATAGTTTCTCAATGTTGTGGTGATCTCAAACCATAAATTTTTCATTCCTACTTCATAACTATAATTGTACTACTGTTATAAGTCATAATGTAATATCTGTGTTTTCTGATGGTTTTAGATGACCGCTGTGAGAAGATAATTCAATCCTCCAAATGGGTCTCAACTCACAGGGTGAGGACCCCTGCTCTACAGCTTTCTCAGAAGAATGTGGAGTCCATTCTCTCCTGGGTAAATGTTTCATTATTGGTTCCTGGCAGAAACCTCTGCACTAAGAACCCATTTGTTTATAATCCGAGGGAATCTTCTGACCTTTAAAGTTTGGGGACTTTACATTCAACAGTAACTCAGCACATTTACTCATGGTTAGGACTGCATAAATCTTCACTCTCTGACCTTGTCTTCTTGGCAAACAAGAAGTTTTTACTGTTTGGAGGAAAAATACAAGCTTCTTTGGAAATACCTTCAAAGTTACAAAGTTCGGGGTCCTGGCTTAGCATGTAGACAAAGTAACTTTTGTCTTAAATGTTTCCTTTTCTTTGTGTTTTGTAATGATTCAGCTGTCCCTGTGTAGCCTCGACTGGCCTTAATCTTTTTATACTCTTTTCCATCTTCCAGTACTGGGATTACACCTGGCCTGAACATGTCTTTTAAATGTGTACCTTTGTCCCTTGCTACTACCACGCTATTTCACATTTAAAATATTTGTATTAGCCAAATTAGAAAAAGAAACATGAGCTGGGCCTTGTTCCAAGAAGTCAAACATGAATAGCCCAGGGTAACCTCTACAACAAATTAATCATTTATGAAGTACCATTGAATCCACCTGAATAGGTAAACATCTCATTTTTAGATGTTTGTAGCATTTTATAAGATAATGACACTCAGGGGGGCTTTTACTGTAGTAGTTTATCTCCCCTACTATAAAGGAAAATATTCTTGTATATTTTAATAAGAAAATTATCTGTTGTTGTTCTGATCTTTTAAAGGTTCTTTTTTGTGACAGAAATTAAATAACAAAAATTCACATTTTTTTCCATTTACAGAATAAACCTTTATAGAAAAAATGTAAAAGAATGCTCAGATCTCAGTTGAATCTCACCTATTCTCCAATATTTTCTAAAAATGATAACCTTCATTGCCATCTTACTCAAACAGATGAAGCCAGCCAATAAACAAAGACCCCTGTGTCTTCATTTCCCCTTTGCCCTTCACAGGTAAACACCTCAAACAAGTGTCTCTGAGTCTTCTTAGATAAGTCAATTCTCACTTCCTTTTGTTTTGATATCGGTTTTTTTAATTAATTAATGAATTTTTATTCGTTTTACATACCAGCCATAGATTCCTCTCTCTTCCATCCTCCTACTCCTCCAGCCTCCCCCTCCCCCAACCCACTCCCCATTTCCTCCTCCCACAAGATAAGGCCTCCCATAGGGAGTCAGCAAGGCCTGGTGATTCAGTACAGGCAGGTCTAAGCCCCTCCCCTGCATCAAGGCTGTGCAAGGTGTCTCACCATAGGTAGTGGGCTCCAAAAAGCCAGCTCATGTACCAGAGATGGATCTTGATCCTATTGCCAGGGGACACCTTGAGCAGATCAAGCTACACAATTGTCAGCATTATGCAGAGTGCCTAGTCCAGTCCCATGGAGGCTCCAAGGCTGTTGGTCTGAAGTTCAGCTTGGTTTGGTTTTCTCTGTAGGTTTCCCCATCAGGATCTTGATGCGTCTTGTTCATAGAATCCCTCTTCTCTATCTTCTACTGGACTCCTGGAGCTCAGCCTGGTGCTTGGCTGTGGAGGTCCCAGACAATTCTCACTTTCTTAAACAGGGAGCTAAAAAGGATGCTCAGTGGAATAAAAATGTAAAGTAAGGGTGTTTAAGGGTGGAATTCTGTCTATGAGTAGTTTAGATCCACCTGGAATGGTAAGAAGGGTCCAGTTACACCTCAGCTATTGATATTCTTAAAAGAAGTTGTGATACTGGGAATCTTACGGACTGCATTGATGGCAAAATACTTTATGAACATCAGAAAAGCTGTATGTAAGTCATTGTTGGCATTCATTGCAAGATCTCATTTCTCTAGAACTTATCTGACGAAACTCCAGGAAATATTGTACCTTAGTGTTCCCAGTGACCGGTTCATTTGTGGAGACTGGAAAGCAGTAGACTGGGTCTTAATCATATCTTCTGTGCTATTCTTCATTCCCAAAATAGAAAATACTGGGAGGGACAGAAAATTACTGTTGCACCTAGTATACTAGCATCCGCCTCTATAACTATCTAAACAAGTCCAAAGACATGGTGCAGAAGTGTAGGACCAGGGTCAGGATGAGAGAGAACAATGATGGCAGAAGGAAAGTAAATAAGAAATGGTTAGATTTGCTTCAGAGGAAAAGAAAAGCACTCAGCTAATTCCATTCTCCATAGCTCCCTTTGACATTCACAGCACAGTTGGCTGCTCTGGTGGATTCTTGTGATTCTCTCTCTGTTCTCACTAGATTCTCATGGTTGGTGATATAAAACGTTTGTTGTACACTGGCTGTGTGTGGAAAACAGGAGTCAGTTGCATGCATTCGAAGTTGTCCCTTCATCAGCCCATTAAGAGGACAGGTGAACTGGATCTGTTAGCTGTGAAGGGAGTGTTGGAACGGATGGAGAATCCCCTTTAAAGCTGTCCTAGGTCCCCCTGTAACAGCAGAATATTCTTTAGCTTTTATGACTGGAAACAGAATTCTGAATTTTAGAATTCCTGCTTTTAAGTCGTCATGACAATCTTCCAGACTTAAAGCTCATTAGGGTTTCTTCACATTTCCTCATAGAAACAGAGAGAAGATAGTTCAAATTTTAAAGCCAAGTTTCTCACTGTCCTCCTCTGAGACCATTCAAAATATGCCTAGAGTTTTAAGACACAGTAACTTCCAAGGAGAGGAAAGCTACTGATTCAAAGCACACACACACACACACACACACACACACACACACACACACACACAAAAGAAAAAAGAAAAAAGAAAGAAAAGAAAGAAAGGAAGAAAAGAGCTTTGATGTCACTTCTTAAGTCAGAATTTAGGTTTTGTTTTGATTTGCTTCTTTTGTTCTGTTTGAGATAGGACCTTGCTGGACTAGGCCATGGCTATGTTGATTGACCAGGCTGGTCTTAAACTTGTGGGTCTCCTCTTGCCCGTCAAATGCTAGAATTTCTGATGTGCCACCACAGCCCGCAGTTCAGTCAGACTTCTCAGCACAAACATTTTCAACCTTTTCCTTGTAGCATTGCTGATAAGCCAGACACAATCGGCTTTTCTCAGACACATGTTTGAGGAGGCCCACTGGTTATCTCACCAGTAAGGTACCTGGTGCTGTTTGCTGTAAGCTAGGATGGTAACCATGTTTATATTCACCGGAAAAAAAAAATGGCGTATTAATGTCAACTCTCTGGTCTCAGATAAGATTTTAGATCCTCTCTCAAATTGGTTTTTCTAAGTGAATTCTTCACTGTAGTTCTACTTTATATCCATTTGGTATTATTTATAGAAAGTGCCAGCACTTGCTTTTGCTTTTTCTCTTTCTAGAAGCTGACAATATAGTACTGTATACCATCAACTACTGCTCACCAGTTTAACGTAGCGAAACACTTACTGCTCAGAACTGATTGTTACTGTCTAATCTCAAGGTCAGTATTAGGAGAAAAATCATCACCTTTAGGTAAGTGAACAAACAGCCCAGGTCACTACACTTCTTTGCCTTTGACGACCACAGCTGTTGTTCTCAACCTCAATAACTAACATGCAGTGGTTATTCTCTTGTATAGTCACACGCTGACCCAAAACTGAATAAAGAGATATTTGAACAGTTTTGTTTCATTAGCCTACAGTATGCTTTCTAAGGTCATCTGTGATAAGTGGCAGGGGCTGGCAACACATGGTGCTCCCTTATTTGAGTAACAGATACAACTCTTCATTCCTATTCTTGTTTACTTATTTAATAAATACATTCAATATACTTATTAAGCACTGACTCTAGACCAGGCACTGGGGGATACAGTGGAAAAAAAATCAAATATTGTCCTTGCTCTAAAGGAGCTAAGATGCTAGTGGGAAAGATCATTCCTTAAAGGGCTGTATATTAATATCTACATAAATTCATATTAAAATTCAATAGAGTTATTTGGTCTTAACAGAATTTCTCTATGAATAATTTTATAAGGTAAAGATCTGACTAATATATCTAGGAGTTGGGTCACATCCATTAGACTTGATTATAACACAGTGTATTTTCCTTCTTGAATGATAATTTATATTTTCTACAAGGTTTCTGAACATAAGTATGATACAGATCTACAGTTTTGCAGCACAGAACAGCAGGAGAGCATAGGAGAGTGGCTGCTATCTACCACTTATGAGCACGTGTGCTGATTATATGTATAGAGATGTAAAGTGAAACAAAAGACAGGCAGATAGACAATGAAATCAGTTGTTTTTTTTTTTTTTGCAACTGGGTCTTACTATGTAGCCTAAGCTGAAACTGAACTTGGCGCCCTCCTGCCTCTGCCTCCTGAGTGCTGGATTATAGGCTTGTGCCCTATTCCTGCACTACATAGGATTTTCTGAAAAAGTGGGAGGATAGCACGTAGGAGGAATGAGAGGCAGCCACTGGGCTTGGATCTTAAGGACAATTAGAATTGATAAACAAAAGGAAGAGATAACAGAGAAAAAGAAACACATTCACAGGAAGCTACAGATCCATCTACACATATTTTTTTCCCTATACTTTGGCTGCTCCTCCTGTGGAAGTAAATCTTGGTGTACCCTTCTAGACATTGTTCTGGACCCTTAGTGGACTCCTGTTGGCCCTCATAGTCAAGAAGAAAGATGATAGAAAGAAGGCACCATGTGATTTCAAAGCAGTAAGAAGCTATATTCTACTGGGTGAAATTAAACTATCGACATACAAGACGGCAGAAAACTAGGAGGCGGAGATGAGCACCGGCATCCTGAGGATCATATCTCTGACGTTAACTCAAGAGCAAATACTAGGGTTGATGAGTCGGCTCAGAATCAAATCCTAAACGTTGCCTCTGGGCTCCACATGTTCACCGTGGGATGTGCATGCGCACAAACTAAATGAATGTTAAAAAAAAAAAAAAAACATTTTAAAACAACAAACATTAGAAAAGTACATTAGGGCAAGAACCTGCAAAATCTTCTATCTTTCCCTGATTTCCTTCATGGTTTCAGGATAAAAATGCATTGGCTGAACACGGAAAAGTGGCTATTCCTTTTGTTCTTGATGACATTGACTTTTACTTATATTTTACTGTACCTTGTTTTAAACTTATAATTTTGAAAAGGTTCTTAAAAGTGATCCAACCCAGTCTCCTTGTTTTATAGCTTTGAATATTATAGATCAGAGTAGTGAGGGAAACTATTTATGGTCATACATTTTAGGGGAAAAAAAACTAAGACAAAAAACGACAAGTCTTTTTTAATTACCCCGCCCCCCCGGGGGTAGGGGGAGATTAGAAGGTGATTTAGAATTACTTATAGTGCATTTGATTTTGTTCTCTTAATTATATCTCAGTCTATTTTCTTTGTAGAATGGAAATAGAAAGACTTTACAGACACGTTATGAAGAATACACAGAGGAGTTCTAGAATTTTCACAGAAACACAGATGTGCGTTGCCTTTTTCTCCCTTAAAAAAAAAAAAAGAAAAAAGAAAAAAAAAAAAAACAACTCTTTCCAAGGGAGTGTGATAAAGATACTTTAAAGATGATGTATGAATTCAATCTGAAATAGTACTACTGCTGGAAGATGCGTGCGGGAGTGCACTGAAATCACACAGAAATGTGCACACAATAGAAGACTGATCTGATAGACTTTTAATTCCTTGTAATGTCTTAGTGGTGCCAGTTAGATTAACAGTGGACACCACTACTGAGGACTCACTATGGAGCATATGTTGTGTTGAATTATGTTAATTCTCACCGAAATCCTAAAAGCACTGCACAGATGTCGACCAGGGACAGAGAAGTTAGGTTATCCATGGGCCAGCAGCAAGCTGCTGTTGGACAACAGCTGTCTCGGATTTTTAGCAGTCAGATTTATCCATGCGCATTACATACAGAGAGGTGATTTCTTTCTTTTAGTTTTTTTTATTTATATATGTTTGTGTCTATGTGAGTGAATGTCATGTGTGTTGGTACCTATAGAAACCAGAAGAGGTTGTCAGATCCCCTGGAACTGGAGTTAAGCAGGCAGTTAAGAAGTTTGAACTGAACTCAGGTCCTCTGGAAGAGAAGTGAGCACTTTTAACCATGAAATCAATCAATCCAGCATCTGAGTTCTTCCATAACATTCACTCTAGCACAAATGCCTAGATGCTAATACAGCAGCTGTTCTCAGGAATCCAATGGGCAGTGTTACTAAATTTCATCAGGCAGAACCATAAACCTGAGTAATTTTAAAATTGATCAAAGGGCACAGAGGATGATTTCCTGAAAACATACACCTGCTGGGAGCTGAGTGTGTGGCCTTAAGGTCAGACTTAATTGCAGTTAGACCTAGATGAACTCTGACACGTTGATTAGTCACTGCTTGAAAGTGGGAGGTCAACATGGTGCATTTTCTTCCACCTCCAGAGTGGTTCTGAAAAGTCTCCTCTGAGGACTCTCTTTCATGTAGATCTCTGGTATGTGAGTCCTGACCCCATCCCCAGGGCAAATCTTCTCATTGAGTGTACACCTGAATCTTCTAGAATCAGTGCAGTAATGGAAGTGGAGAGCCCAACAAAGCCCCAAACAATATATTGGAGACATGTGGTCAAGAATTCTCACAACTATTTTCTTCTACAGAATTTGTGGGAGGGGTGTAGGCCATCTTCAGAACTGATGGGAATACTAAGATAAATAAATTAACGGATCTGAAGATTTTTGTTGTTGTTTTACCTCATTAATTCTCACAGTGGTGAGAAAACACTTGTGAGAGTCAGTTTTCTCTTTCCACCATCAGGGGCCGGGGCTTGGACTCAGGCTGTCAGAGGTGGCCATAGGTGCCTATTAACTGCTGATCTATTTTGCTGGCGCTGACACAAATATAGTTCTTATACCCATTTTATTAAATAAATAATCAAAGCAGAACATGAAACAGAAAAATAATGAAAACATTTCTTTAGTATCATGCCAGAAAGTGTTATTTAAAACCCAGTTCTGCCTGACGCAGCCAGCATTCTGAGAGGATGGCCATGCCAAGATCGTACAAGTAGCTTAGACATTAAGGGTACCCACTGGGAAGATTTGTATGCACAAATTGGATCCTAGGTTGAGAAGTGGAGAAAGGAAAGGATGCAGTGTGCCTGACATCTAAGATTGTGGGAGGGCTATGATTTGGATGGTGCAGGAGGCACAAGAAATCAAATAATTTTAGGGGTAGAATAAGGTAGAAAGAGAAATTCGAAGTATTTGAGGGGATGTTCTTTGAATTTGGAGCTGGACCAGGTGATGAAGCTAGACATAATCTGTGGATATGCAGCAGTAGGGAAACTGGGACCTGGAACACCAAAAACTATGGAGCCAGGGAAGTGGAGAGGGTATAGTACTCTAGGAATACTGGAAGATTTTGTTGACAAAGGAAATACAGCAAGCTGACCCCTAAAACACAGCAAGCTATATGTCTCCTGTGTACAGTGATGTCTATGATAGAAACAGTTCTTAGATAACTTGATTTCACTCCATAGGCTTATTAGAGCTTCTCTTGTTTGTTAAGTTTGTGTGTGAATGAATACTTTGCTTCCCAAGTACTGCTGCGTGTCCACAGCGGATGTTGCTGGATGCTCCAAGCTTTCACACTCTGATTCTGAACTGGTGCAGCATGGCAGGTCTGTTTGGCAGGAAACACAACGTTAGCTTTGGGATTCCAGTGAGGATGATGTAAAGTGAATGGCCACTGTGTCAAGGCTGGAAAATGTAGGGTGGAAACGTGTTTTCAGGATGGGATGGAATCAATTAGAGAGACTAACACAGTGCAAGCCAAGTGTTGATTGTATTGAATGAAATGGAAAAAGACAAGCCTGTACTCTAAAAGGAAACAGAATGGGAAATGTGGACGAGATCTTCAAAGATAATAGTTCCCATTTGGCAACCTTCATCTTTCCGGATGCACTAAATGTTTCACTTAGGCATTACTGTGTAGCACAGCTCTGTGAGGAATGGAATGCTACCCTAGATGAGGATCTGGGCTATCAATTGCCTACGTGCTTGGGACTGAAGGATTCCTGGGACAGGCAACTTTGTGTGCTAATATGGAAGAATCCCAGACAAAACAGGACGTTTCAGTCTCTGAGAGTCTCTAAGGGTCATGATGTTTTACGTAAAGGAGAAAAACCCGAGGTTCTCTGATGTCACTATCTGTGTCTTCCCAGACACTGCCTCCCTTTTTACAAATCCTAACCTTACCAATACCAATGTGTGTGCTTTCTTTAAACCTAAACATGGAGATGACTTTATTTCTCTTTCACTCTCTTGTTATGTTTACAGCTAGTATCTGTCTATGACCTAGCAGACTGACAGCATTTTTCAACACAGGAAATACGTTTTCATGATAAAGCCTTTTGTATTTCATTATTTTGGTTGTATTCTCAATAGTGAGTGGTAGGAAAGAACTTCCAAACAGGTTGTGTAGATAAGCGAATAACAGATAAAGAAAATGAAGTGAAAACTTAAGTCCAGGTGTTCTGTCCATAGGCCAAGCACAGTGATATTTGGGAACATCTGGAGAAGTGATTGAGATTTTAAATATTCATGTGTATGTCCAGTGTCATATAATCACAGCCCCAAGAACACATGGAAAGATGGGCATAATGGCATTTCACTAACTATGTAATTGCCACAAGGAACCTTTTCATAATGCTAATGTCTGTAGACAGAATGAAGATTCACCTTGCTGGCCTTCACTGTAACATCAATTATATTTTACAGCGCATGGTTATTCTGTTCCAATACTATATTTTGACCCAGATAACCATGTAGATATTATGGATTTTAAAAACGTTTGCTTTATAGCTTTAAGTTGTGTTGGCTAAATGCAGTCAAAAAGAATGAGGGAATTTACTGGATTCCCCAGGTTTTCTTAAGTAAACAAACCAATATTATTGAAAATGTGTGAATCACATAATTCAAAATTTTAAATGATATCACATTCTAACTAAATATAGTCTCTGTACTCAATTCACCCTGCAATCAGCACTCCACCCCCATTTGCCTGTTGTGTGAAGCAGCTGCTTTATCTACATTTTGCCAAGTAAACAGACTCTGTGCACTGTGCAATGGTGTTTGTTGTTTGCTAATATGCCAGTGGTTAAAAGTACTTACAAACTGTAATTATACATCTTCATATAATGCAGAGGTAGTATGTGGGTGTGCTTTATTACTTGGAGATACACACATATAAACTACACTTGTGTTTCGTCTGGTTCATAGTAGTAACTCAATAAATGTTTTGTAAATGCCTTAAAAGCAGTGTGTATTTGCCAATGCCTTAAAATGTACTAGATGCTGAAGTAAGTGCATTCATGATGGTTAATCTCAGATTTCAACTTGATTATATCTAGAATCACCTGGAAGATGGGCACCAGAGCATGCTTATGGTAAATTAACTTGATTAGGTCACTTGAGATGAAAAGAGTTGGCCACTGTGGATACAGTACCTGGACTTGGACTGCATAGGAGAGGTTGAGCTATCTGGACACTAGCATTCATCGATCTCTGCTTCCTGATTATGGATGTAATGTAACCACCTGTGTCCAGCTTCTGTTACCTGCCATACGGTTTAACCTCAAACCAAAATAAACCATTTCTCCCCTAACTTATTTTTGTCATGGTGTTTTATCACAGCATTAGTAAAAAACTTAATAAAAGTAACTCTACTGAACCCATAAAATAACTAGTGAAGTAGTTTTTTTTCTATTTTATATAGGCAGTAAATGAGGTACATAAATACCAAATAAATAATTTGCCCCAAATCATATCAATCTAGCCCAAGGCAACACTTTCGTTTGAGGATAGGTTTGTCTGAGTTCATAACCCATGTTCCCCAGACAGCACATTATACTGTTTCTTTTTAAAGGGAGTGTCCCATGATAATCTTGTAATTTTTTTCTTTCTTTCCATCCTTCTTTCTTTCTTTCTGTCTTTCTTTTTCTTTTTTTATTATTAAGAGATTTTCTATTCATTTTGCATACCAACCAGAGATGCTCCTCTCCTCCCTCATCCCACCCCCCAGCCTTCCCTGACAACCCACCTCCTCTAAGGCAGGGCCTCCCATGGGGAACCAGCAGAGCCTGGTACATTCAGTTGAAGCAGATCCAAGCCCCTCCCCCTGCACCAAGGCTGTGTAAGGTATCCCACCACAGGCACTGGGCTCCAAAAGGCCTGTTCATGCACCAAGTACAGATCCTGATCCCACTTCCAGGGACCCCTTAAGCAGGTCAAGCTAAACAACTGTCTTGCCTATGCAGAGGACCTAGTCCAGTCCCATGGAGGCTCCACAGCTATTGGTCCACAGTTTATGAGTTCCCACCAGTTTGGATTGGTTTTCTCTGTAGATTTCTCCGTCATGATCTTGATGCCCCTTACTCAGAGAATCTCTCTTCTCTCTCTTCAACTGGACTCCTGGAACTCAGCTTGGTGCTTGGCTGTGGATCTCTGCATCTGCTTCTATCAGTTACTGGATGGAGGCTCTATGATGACTTATTGAGGTCTCAAAGGCTGGCTGGAGATTGCTATCAAACACAAACCTGCACAGATCATCTTGCAGCTATTTTGTTAAGAAGCAGGGCTTGATGAAATGGTTCAACTAATAAAGATGCTTGCCACCAAGCCTGACAGCCTGAGTTTGATCTCAGGTATTCTTGGTACTCTCCTGATGGAAGGAGAGAACTGATTTGGAGAAGTGGTCCTCAGATCTATACATATGTGCTGTAGCATACACATGTGCATACACATATACACACAAAGAACAAACAAACAAATAAATAAATTTTATTTTAAGAACCGTCATGGCAGTGAGGTGTCGACTTCTACACAAAATTGAGTGAAGACAACAGTTATTACACAGATCCCACTTGTACGCATCTGAACTGGTTCAGCCACAGGGCCAACAAAGGTTGTTTTATTCGGTGGCTCTTATATAGAAAGGTTATGTCTCTGCCCTTTCCTTTTAAATTTGAACCTTTTACTTACTAACCTGGTCGGTTGTAAACATTTATGAATCTTAAAATATGTTGTCTTATGAATCAGATCTCTGCCATAGGAGATTACAACCTTTTTATTGCCCATTTAAAGCTCTTGAAGATTTGCTTCTTCAAAACCTATTCCAGTTACCAGAAGATGAAGGTTTTAAGTTAAAGGAAGCAGTTACAAAATTGATGATTGCAGAACACAAAACTTCCTCTTTAATTCAGTATTTGAGACCTCATTCACTTCTTTGATAGTCATCTAAAACTTCACAATACACAAAAACATCCACCTTCTTTGATTAGCCCACCACTGGCTTTAATGAAGCCAGCCCTTTGATCTAAGGTCTTGTCTTTTCCTAATGAAACTCACTGGGAGAGTCACCTCAAATCTTAAAATCACAACTTCCAAAAACTTTATCATAAAGTACATTATTAAGAAGTGTTTTGTACATAATCACAAAATTGGGGTAATAAAAACAAATATTTGTGTTTCTCGGCGCAAAAATTTTAAAGGAAGGATAATTACACCATCTACAATTTAATAGAATAATGAAGTGGCATTGATTACACTGTTTTTGTTTTCTTTTAAAAAAAGACACTCATCAAGTACTACACCAAAGCTTATGTTTACCTATCAACATAATAATACCTTTCACTTACATGACCACTTGTAGTTACAAAGTTCTTTTGAATTTACTACATTGTTGGGTGAAATCATTTTGATACATAAAATTATATACCACGTATAGCCATCTGACTACCTTCTTGTCTTATAATTCAAGGCAGATATAATTTAGGGGCAGTGTGCTGATATAAAAATAACAACTAAGGGATATTTGGAGTGGGAAAAAATTGTCTTTCCCAGGGAAGAACACACCAACTGGTTGTCTAAATACTGAGTGGTCATCCATAAAAACATACATACAAGTAGCATTATATTTAGAAATATGTATGTATACACATGTACATATATACAAATAACAATTAATGACAAGAGAAAGTCATGAATTTGACATAGAACAAGGAGAGGAATACAGGATAGTTTGGAAGGAGGAAAGGGAGGGTGGGTGATGTAAGTATAATCTAAAAAAGAAAAGAAATAATAAAAATGAATATATATATATATATAAAATTTGTTAGGCAAGTTATAAAAAAAAAGATACACATTGATGAAGTTGGCATCATTCCAGAGACACAGGGATGGATATAAATACCTGCGCACATACATACATACACACATACAGTCCTAAAGGGATTTCAGATAAAGGAAAAAAAAAACAGATGAAAACAATTTTATTGCATTATGGTCAGATAGGATGCATGGAATTAGTTCAAGTTTTATGTTCTTATTGAGACTGATTTATGACCAATGTGTGGTCTATTTTATAAAAATTTCCATGGGCTGCTGAATAGAACGTGTAGTCTCTGGTGTTTAGGAACAATATTCTGTCAATATCTGTTAGGTTCTTTTGATATATGGAATTAAATGAAAATATAACACAACAAAATTTCTGGGATACATTAAAAGCAGCCATAGAGGAAAATACACAGTTCTAAATGCCAATATTAAAAAATCAGAAAGAACACAAATAAATGACTTAACAATGTAACTGAAGAGTCTGGGAAATAAAGAATAAATCAAACTCAAATGTGGTAAACAGAAATAATAAAAATCAGAGCAGAAATTAATGAAATAGAAACAACAACAACAACAAAAATACAAAGAATCAACAAATGTAGGGTTTTTTTGTTTTTTGTTTTTTTTGTTTTTGTTTTGAAAAGAGTAACAAGATCAACAGACCCTTGGTCCAGTTAACAAACAAAAGGAGAAAAGTTCCAGATAAAAAGACTCAGAGATGAATAGGGAAACAACGTAACATCCACCAAAGAAATTCAAATCATTATAGGGAAAAAACTTTAGCCTATACTTTATGAAGATAGAAAGAATTAAAAAAAAATGGATAAGTTACTAGATTCATCTGAATCACCAAATTTAAACAAAGAAGAAATGAACAACTTAAACCACCTCACAGCAAACAAGGGGATCAAAACAATAATAAGAAGCTTCCAGATTTAAAAAAGACCAGGCACAGATAGATTTAAATCAGAATTCTACCAGACATTAAAAGAAGAGCTACAACTAGTACTTCTTAAATTACTCAAAAACAGAAACATGGAGTTCTCCTCCAAACACATTCTAGGAAGCTGTTTTTATTCTAGTTCTAAGGTTAAAATATCAGATAAAGATACAACAACAAAAAGAGAAAATTATAAGCTAACATACTTGATGAATGTAGATGCAAAAATTTTGAGGCAAAATTTTTGAGACAAATACAAAAAAAAAGATCATCTGTATTGATCAAGTTGGCATCATTCCAGAGATACAGGGATGGTTCAATATACATAAGTAAATAAACACAGTAAACCATATAAACAGTCTTAATGACAAATATTGCCAGCTCATCTCAATAGATGTTGAAAAGCCCTTTGACAAAATCCAACATGCCTCTATCATAAAATTCCTAGAGAGAATAAAACTAGAGGAAACATGTCTCAACACAATAAAGGCTATAACAGACCCATAATCAACATCATCCTAAAATGGAGAAAATCTTGAAGTAATCCCATTAAAACAAAAACCAAAACAGGGCTGTTTACTATGACAGTTTCTTTACATTTTAATGCTGGAAGCACTATCAAGAGCAATAAAACAAGATAGCGAAATTAAAGGATGCAAATAGAAAAAGAAAAAGTATAATAATACCCATTTGCAGCTGATAGAATACATAAGAGATTTTTTTTAAAATCCACCAGAAAACTAAAAATGATCATCATTTTAAGCAAGGTGGCAAGACATAAAATCAACTTAAAAAAAAAGTAGGCTTTCTGTATAACAATAGCAGATATTCTGAGGAAAAAAAAATAGTCATGAAAGCACTCCCATTCACATTAACAACAACAATCTAAGAATTAGCCTAAGCAAGGAGGTGAAAGACCTCTACATTGAAAATGTTATATCTCTGATGAAAGAAACTAAGGAAGACACTAGAACATGGAAAGAAGTTCCATGTTCATGAATTAGTAGAATTAATATTGTAAAAATGACCATCTTACCAAAAGTAAATTAATAAATTCAATGTAATCTCAGTGATAATCCTTATGATATTCATTTAAGGAAAAGAAAAAATCATAAAATCCACATGGAGGTACAAAACACCCCAGATTGCTAAAGCAATCCTGAGCAAAATGAACAATACTGGAGGAATTACCTTTCCAGATTTCAAGCTATATTAGAGAGTCATAGTATTAAAAACAACATAGTATTGGTACAAAAACAGACATAGAACAATGGAACAAAATAGAAGACCTAAACATGACTGTCAAATATTTGGTAATGATGCCAAAAATTCATACTAGAGGAAAGATAGCATTTTAAATAAATTGGTGCTGGGAAAACAGTGTGTCCATATGTGGAATAACTAAATTCCTCATGTCTATAACCTTTCAAAACAGTTATCTCTAAATGGACCAAATATCTTGATGTTAACCTAAAACCAAAATAAGTAAATGAGTAAGCTTACTTCTGAATGGATGTGTCTTGATCTCCCTTAAACTCTGGCTTCTACATAGGCAATATAATATGTAAGTGCTGAGTGGATGAAAGAATTCATGAATTAATGAATGGGCAACATGCCAAGCCTGGTTCATTGCCAATATCTTAATCAGATGAATGATCCAAATGAATACACCATTGATTCGAATGATGAATGATCCAAATGCATGATATCCAAATGAATATCAGAAGCATATAAATATATTGGTTGACGTCCTGCCTTTTATTCCAACAAAAGACTTTCATAGCATCTTAAAAGAAATAGATTAAGAATAGAAAATGCAAAAGGGCAGTTACTTAGAGTGAGGACATGGCTTTAGTTCCTATCTATACCATTCTGTATGTACACAAATCTGGGAAGTGGTTATGAGAGTGGCAGAGAGCAAGCCAACTTTTCAAGTTCATGGAGTACTTCTACCACCTTACCCAGAAGACTCACAAATGACAGAAACCACTGTATTGCTTGAGTTCATTGCTGTGGAATAATGCTTTTGTATACTGGTTTAATAAAACACTGATTGGCCAGTAGCCAGGCAAGAAGTATAGGCAGGATAAGCAGACAAGGAGAATTCTAGGAAGAGGAAGGCTGAGTCAGGAGACGCCAGCCCACTGTCCAGGGAGCAGCATGTAATAGCACACAGGTAAAGGCATGGAATATGTGGCAACATAGATTAACAGAAATGGGCTGAGTTTAAGTGTAAGAGCTAGTCAGTAGCAAGCCTGGGCTAATGGTCAACCAGTTTTAATTAACGTAAGTCTTTGTGTGTTTACTTGGGTCTGAGTGGCTGTGGACTGGGCAGGACACAAAAAAAACTTTCAACTACAAATGGTGCCAAAACAGGCAAGAATTTCCACCTAAAACTGAGAATGCTTTAAAAAAAAAAAGATTCTAAACCTGACCTAAAAATAGCTTCCTAGTTGTTTCTCTCAGGCCAGCCACAACCTGTGGGCTTGACCTACTCTATGGTGGGTTTGTGGTGTGCCATTCAGGCTTGACCTTCAGCATAGTGGATTCCCACCATGGTACACAGAGGAATCTCCAAGCTGCACATTATGCTATAAGCCACATAAAGATGGATATTACACAGAGAGTCTGGATTATATTGTACTTGGGATTTTTTAACTGCAGAAAGACATTTGATTGTAAGGGCTACTCAGTTAAACCAATATGTATATTTTAAAGGTATCTTGACCTCAAAATTTGGATCTAAGGATATGATGCTTTGGAAAGGAGGCTCTGCTTTTGTTTCCACAGAAAGCAAGAGGCTATGGATTTGTTCCAGGTTAAGATGAATCAGATTTGATCAAGCCAGACTTCCTGAACCTTACAGATGGTACCTATCAACAAAGGTTTTATAGCTGGTCTTCCCAGGACTTGATCATTATCTCAAATTTTCTTAGGATCCCCAAAAGACTACCAGCACCCTCTATCAGTAGGAAGTAGCCTGGAAAACTACACCCACATTCCCCAAAAATGAATTATGGATGTTTGTCTTTGTTTAGGTTGTTGGTTACAAGTTGTTATTGGTCATAGTCAATATCTTTCTAAAAAAAGAAAGGGGGATATGATACGATATGAAAATATAGGATATAGATATGATAGGATAAAAGGGTGGATTGTTGACCTACTTTTAAAGAGCAACTTGTTTAAAATGTTTTATATTGCTATACATTTTAGTTTATTGATACAAATTTAAAATTAATTTTGTTATACTGTATGCATATTTCTACTCTTGTTTAAGGTATTATGTTTGTACAGCTCATTTGAAATTGTAATGGATAATTAAGAAATACAGATTAATAATCGCTCTTCTATGATAGTCAAACTTTTAGTCATGTTAAGTTTTCTAGGTATACATAGATATAATTCAGTCAGATAGGTAATCTTCAAACACTTCAAAGACCTACAGAATATGGCATTTAAAATGTTTTAAAAACTTAGACTTTCTGGACAGTGAAACACATCTACTCCTTGCAGCACTCATTAACTTCAAAGAGAAAGATGGGCACTGATGATACTCTATATTGAGTTTATCTTCTTAACTGTTCTTGTCTGAACTGCTTGACAAAATGGTGTATAAACTGGACATGCAGGATGCATAGGAAGGTGACCACTGAACGTTGCAAGGCAAAATGGTTCTTCAAGTTCCTGCATTGCAGAAGAAACTGCCAGACATTCTACAGGACACAAGAAAAAGTGACTGAGAGACTAGGCCTATAGCCTAAAAATGGATGCTCCAACATTACAGAAGAACTTTGGGTGACCGTCCAGGCGCCCAGCTATCTCTGTCATTCTAGGTTTTTGGAAGTTGCTTACAATGCTCTTCCTGTTTACTTAGGGATCTCTTGGGTCTGGATTGAGTCATTGTGGTTTAAAAATAAAAGGTGTATGTTAAACAAAAGACAACTCAGACTTTGTATGCAAAGCAGTTAACTTTATGTCCACATTAGGCATGTATTTATTGCTACCCTAGAATATCCTCATTTCTAGAATAATCTCCCTTTCCATTTCATGCTAAATTATACCTGGTTCTCCTTTCAAAATGGTAGGTAAGTAGATAAATTTTGTGCAAACTATGTACTGATTTTTTCCACTGGACAGGTACAATGTTGTTTTATTGTCTATTTTCATATTTTACTGTGAACACAGACTAATATGATCTAACAAAGCAGTTCCATTTGAGAGCTGCCTTTCTCAGTGATAAAATTGGCTAAAGGGGCCTTTTCAAAGAGCAGGTTCAATAGCCTTTAGGATTACTGATGAGGTGAACTTTATCATTTTAAAGTATAAATAAGTGATTTTTTAAAGTGAATTGAATTACTTTAGAAATAAAGTTCAAGGCCTGGTGAAATAGTTCAGTGGATAAAGGCACATGCCACTAAACCTGGTAACCTGAGTTTGATCTCTGGAATCCACATGGTGGAGAAAAACTGACTCCCACAAGTCGTCTTCTGATCTCCTCATGCACATTGTGGTGTAAAGTGGCTACACCATACATAAATAAAAAAAATAAAATAAATGTAAACATTTTTGATAAATATCAGTTTCCTTGGGAAATCCATTGGTCTTTGCATTTGAGCAGACAAATTCTATAGTGAACTCCTACAATCCCTGAGATTTGATTCAATTCTCTCTGTCTGGGTCTTTCTCTGTCTCTCTGTCTGTCTCTGTCTCTCTGTTTCTCTCTCTGTCTCTGTCTCTGTCTTGTTTTGAACAAATCCAGTGGCTTCACACATGCTTGGAAAGCACTCTACCTCTGAGCCTTATCCCTAGATCCCTAGATATCACTACTCTACTGTTTGTTTTGAAAGAGAAGCATTCTTTAATATACATTAAGAAAGGTCTTTAAAAATAATGTTAATAGGTTGGGCAGTAGTGGTACATGCCTTTAATCCCAGCACTCGGGAGACAGAGCCAGGCGGATCTCTTTAAGTTTGAGGCTAGCCTGGTCTACAGAGTGAGATCCAGGACAGGCACCAAAACTACACAGAGAAACCCTGTCTCGAAAAAACCAAAAAAAAAAAAAAAAAAAAAGTTAATATATAAAAGAGTCATTTTGTTGCATGTTTGAGTTGGTCATATACAATTTAACACAAAATTAGCAACTAATGATTTTGGAAAGCAGTAATTTGATCTTACTAGGGAAGCCACACAATTGCCTCAGTTCTGCCCCTACATCTTACTTACACTGATGGAGCTAGGAATTAGAGACAATTGTGGGCCTGAAGAAACATTAATGGGGCCCAAGAAACACTTATTAGTAACAGTCAGAGGATTCTAGGCAAAGTTTGAGACAAAGCAGTCATTCCTCGACAGCTTAAGGCTACCATGGGAGGCTGGAGTAGCAGAGCTGGCAGATCAGGGTGACCAAAGTCAGTCTCTCCCTGTGGATCACTTGATTTTATTCCTGCTCTAAGTGGGCTAGAAACCCTTAATTACTGTCACCTGCTTATCAACCCCATGCCATCTCCTAGCTTCTTCTTCCTCATTTATATCTCTCTCTCCTTTCTTCTCTCCTACTTTCTGTTTTTCTTTTCTTGATTTTGAGCTTGGGGGAATAGAAAGCAAGGAATTAAATTCTATTTGAGTTTCATCTGGTCCTCTGGTGGCGTCTGCCCTCAAAGATGGGGGCCTCAGTATTTCTCTCCGGATAGGCTCCTGTGTTTCTTGGTTTGTGAGGGGAATTTTCCTGGACCAACGCAGAACCTGTTGGATTATGGCAAGTGTCATCATCAGCAGAGGAAGGACCATTTTGTAAATGCAGAAAGCAAGCGGTACAGGTAGAAAGAGCACATTTTTAGCATCTTCAGTGATTTTGAACCAGTTTGTTAAAAGTAGAAGGGACCCCAGAGAAATGCTCACCCAATTTATTCATTTATTCCACAAATATTTTCCAAGTATTAAGTACTGGAGGTGCATAAGTGAATGTTAATTCTTTAAGATATCTCTTATTATGGATAATTTCCATTAAAATAAAATGTTGAAAATACTCGCAATGTTCTGTATAGATTGACTCAACAATGAGGCTTAACAGGCAGCCAACATACACAGACTCAAAAAGATATGAGTGTTCAATGAAGCCATGAGGTCTATTCAACAAGAAATAAAATAATATCAAAGTAGAAAACACATCAATGACATGGTATGGTTTGAAACACACATAAAATGATGTGTGTATGGTTAAATATTATTTATAAAATTAAAATGTAAAACACACAGTTTTATGTATCATTTATACATATTATTTTACTATATATTTATTTATAGTAAAAAGATAGGAACATGAGGTCAATGTATCGACTGATCATTTTACTATGTAAACAATGTTAGAAAGCATACAAGGACAGAATACTCTGCAGCAAAGAAGTTACCATTCAACAGCTCCATGCAACTGTATTGATGTCTCTCACAACCATGAGGCTGAGCAAATGATATTCCAAAGAGTGCATACTGTGTGATTTATATAAAAACCGAAGTCAATGTTTCTTGATGGAGTCAGGATTTGGAGTTGAAGAAGGTTAGAGACTGTAAATGGGTTCAGATGACCTGTGGGCAGTGTTGTTATGTCCTATTCTCCAATCTAGTCTCTGGCTGCAGTGATGTTGCTGGTATATGAAAGCTCACTTACTAATGCTTACTTACTGAATACATGTTATACTATAAAACTTGAAAATGCTATTTGAAAAAGAAAAGAAAATTCTTAGGTAAAATGGCATATTGTGGCATTTACTTATGCAGGTTTGATGGGATCACAGGTGCTTGGGTTTTTTTTTTTTTTTGACATTTCTTGTGTTTTGCTATTTATTTGTAGTATTTCACTCTAAGCAGAGGAAGCAGTTGCACAAGGGCTGAGAGAAGACATTGTGATCAGCCGAGTTGGCAGTAACAAATGAGCAAAGCTGGGAGACCATTGAAGACTTGCTGACGCCGAAGAGCCACACATCAGCCAGTCCTCCCACTCCCCACTCCAGTTCAATGCTGGCTTCTGGCTTTCGTAAATTTTCCCAGTAATTTGGCTTGTTAGTCTGGAAACCCGTTCACATTCTGCTTTTAGGTCTTGTAAAGGGCCCTACATGTTGTTAGCAACCATAACAGTAGCAGCCGCTGATGCCTTATACTGCAGAGCTAAGGTGGGCAAAAGGGTAGAGATGGTACCTTTTCTGCTTTTTCCTTGTTTTCTAAACAAGGATGAGCAGGCAGGCACTCAAGCCTCCAGGGGATGCTACTTTATAAGATACACTAGATGAGATCAAAACCTTTTGGAAAATGTCTGGAATTCTTCTTTTTTCTCATTTCCAAAATAAAAACAGACGTCAAATTCAACATTGTTAATGGGTAATGTTGCTCCCATTTTCTCTGGCTATTGAAAAAACACATGTTGACTTTCATTGGAAATTTCAGCAATATTGAGTTTGATTTTAAATCCATCATGTATTTGAGACAGAGGAACCTTTAGACAGTATTTTCAGGAGCGTTCACAGCCTCTGCTTGCTCTGGGTAAATGCAGTAGAGAGTGTATGTGGAGCTCACTGTTTACCTTCTGTGTGTGCAGTTACTGTGCCCTGCACTCTCTTCAGTGCCTGGATGATCCCAGAGTTTGTATGTCACATCAGCATATCACACTTGTTTGCAGAATTTGAGGAAGACAATGAAGCGTGCTGAATGTGAAAGAGCTCACTGTGAAAAGATGAGTGGGAGTGGGTGGGCAGGAGGTCTTGACGGTTCACTTTTGTGTACCTTGCAAGCAAAGCCACAAGAAGATACATTCCACATCAACACTGGGAATTTCTCAGCGGGGAAGTGGATCATTGGGGAACTTCTTGGCTTCAGCATATTCTGAAGAGCCTGTTAATATTTGCTGCCCCCTGTAGTTTGCTCTTGCAAACATTCTGAAAAATTGAGAGCTACCCCAAACAGCCTTTGCTCTTCTAAATCCTAAGCACTTGTGGGATTGTGTCCCTTTTCTCTGTTCAGCCCAGCTCCACACATCAGTGCTGACATGGAGCAAGGCAGAGGCTACTTCTACGTGACGCAGTGATTTCTTTTAAGTGAATAAACTGTGGGAAATGGTGGCCTTATAAAATATGCAGATTGTGTTATATGGAAAAAGCCTGCTCAAATAAATACGATTTTCCTTCAAAAGGCAAAGGAAGCATCTGTTTATTAAAGCACTTTCTCAATTTCCTACTGCCTTCAGAATCGGCTGTGCGACATGATTGCCATTGTCTTGAAGCACAATAGCTTCTAATAGCATTAAGCTTAAAATAATATAGTAGAACAGTCCACATTCATGGTTTGTTCATTTGCTGAAAATAATATAGATGACAGAATTATGCTCAAACTTAAAGTAGCTTAAAATAGCACATAGAACACTAGGAATTTTACCCGGCTCAATGATGAATGAAATTTCATTATAAAGAATCACAGCCCGATATCTAACTTTTGTAAAAATTTTGGAACTGGTTAACAACATGAGCAAATGCTGAGGGCAAAGATAATAAGTGGGTTTACTTTGGCAATAGAGTAATGAAGAGCTGGTGATCTTAAGATAATGTCACCCGAGAGCTCCCAAGACTTGAATAGCTTTAGGTTTAATTTCGTGATGCGATTGGCCTGTGTGCATGTAATTCCCAGAAAGATTATAGAAGAGTATGATTCGTTTGTGCACACTAAAGCCTCCCTTGGGCACATAAAACATCTCCTCTAGTTTCTTGAGAGTCTACAGTGTGCATTCACATTCACATTCAGGTTTGTTTTTTATCAGAAATATGCTCATAACTTGAAGAATCTAATCTGTGTGTGTGTGTGTGTGTGTGTGTGTGTGTGTGTGTGTGAGAGAGAGAGAGAGAGAGAGAGAGAGAGAGAGAGAGAGAGAGAGAGAGAGAGAGAGAGAACATGAGCTGACTATGGTTTCTAAGTTTCCTTTCATGTAGAGAAGCAGAATTTCAGGCTGATTTCTGGGTTTTTTGTTTGTTCGTTTCATTTTGTTTTGCCGTTAATTGAGATGAATTAAATGATGCTACACAAAAATGTTTCTTTAGCCATATGAAAACCTACTACTATAGAAAATTCCTAAAATATATACATATTTGCTATGAGAAGTAATTAAAAGAAGTCACTGAATAAAGGGGAGATACTACCCAAGCTAGACATCTTATGCAACCAAGTAAAACCTTCCAGTGTCAAGAATGGGTTACATCTTATTAAGTCACTGGCAAAAGGGGCCACTAGGCCTTCGCCCCAACTATTATGGACTATTACCAAGGCTATTTGTTACTCTCCATAACCTAATCGTAAGGCCTTACTATTGAAGATAACTTACTTATTCAACATTATTATTATTTTTTCAATATTGAGGAATTGAGCTGATACTCAGCTAGAAGCTTCATCCCTACTGAATAGTGTTCATGGTGCTAGAAGGTACTTTGTATTCTACTGGATGAGGAAAGAAATCATCAGTTTCACCCAGCTACAAACTCTACAACCTACAACAGAGCCCTGCCACCTGCAAGATAGATTGGTGCAATAGCAGCAAAAAAGTTATGACAATAACCCACAATTTTAACTGTATTTAGGGCCCATGAGATGGAGCCAATACCTGCTCCAATAACTGCTAAAGTATCCAAGAACCTGAGAAGAGATAAGTCATGGGCCTATGGAAAAACCTACTACTAATGGTTTTCTAAAGGAATATAGCAATGAAATTACTCTATATTGTTTAACTCTCATCAGAGATGTTTCTTGGTGCAGTAGATGGGAATTCACAAGGAGTTTCACAACTGGACAACATGCAAATAGTGAGAGACTTTGGAGTGCTCAGCCCTAAATGGAATGTCTTTAATAAACCCTTCCCCTCAAGGCCCAGGGATTGATGCAGAAAAGGAAGCGGAAAGATTGTAAGAGCCAGAGGTGGTAGACGATTCCAAGGGAAGATTGTCTTTCAGCCACGGCAGGGACGTGGCACACATGAACATACAGAGACTGTGATAGCATACCAAAGATCTGCACAGTTTCAAACCAGACAAAATCCTTGCTCTGAGAAGGGAGGTGGATACAAATTCTATCCCTAACCAAGAAGTTATAGTAACTCCAGGGCAGGGCCCATACCCAAGAGTAGTTGGCCAACACAATATAACTCTGTGGTGTTTTTGTGCATTTGTTTTTAAATGTTTCAGGTTTTTTTTTTTTCAAAAACGTTGTATCAAAAATATTTTACTATAAATAAGTTTTTATTTTTTAACTGTTTTTTCCTTTATTTTTGATATCATTTTCCCCTTCCCTTTTCTTACTCTGAACTCTCCCATATATTCCCCCTTGCTCTCTTTCAAATTGTTTTCATTAATTGTTGTTATCAACATATATGTATAAGTATATGTGTATATGTTCCTAAATATATCCTGCCCTGTCTGTATAATGTATAATGTTAGTTATCTCTTGTTTTCAGGGCTGGCCAATTGGTACTGGATAACCAGCTGGTATGCTCTTCCCCGGGGAAGACTATTTCTCCCACTCCCACCATTTCTCGGTTGTCTGTAGTTCTTTTTGTAGGTTAAGGCCTCGTGGTCTTTTCTCTATCCATTTTGGCATGTGCATTGTTGTTGTCCTTGTTCAGCTCATGTTTAGGCAATTGTGACGATGAAATTTCAAGGCTGTAGCTTCTGATATTACTAGGAGACACCAAACCAAAGCCACCTTCCTGATCTCCTGGCTCTTAAATCTTTCCTATTTGTTTGTGTATTTTTGAGAGAGACATGATACGATGCTTGGTAGGAAAAGAGGTTGGAAAGGGGAAAGAATATGATCAAAATAATTGCTTGAAAATGTTTAATACAATTTTTTTTAAAAAAAGAAAAATTAAAACAAGGTCTCATGTATCTCAAGTTGGCCTTAAATTATTTATATACCTGTTTCTGCCTCTCAAGTGTTGGGATTATAAGTGTGTGCTACCACCGTTGGCTGCCAATTTCTAAACAAATTAAAAACAAATGATTTTTCACAGGAGAACTTTCAATATATGAGGCTTAATCATTTATACTGACAGTCAATTTTTGTTAAAAATTTATTGACATTGCTATTTCACTTTGAGGTAATAAACAGAGGCCTAACTCCACCAAATCCAGAGCTATTTATTAAACATCTATGACTACCTGTTGAGATGAATCTATAAGATGAGCAAAGGCTGTAGACCCTTTTTTCCAGGTTCTTGTAGACTAATGGACAACGAGAGAGAATAAGAATTAGAGAGAGTCACTAAAGACAGATTCTTTGTGTTTACATCATTTAGGAAGTTTTAGTCTGAAGTGATCTGGGGTTTGGATAGGAAGGCAACTGTGCCAGCACAAGGGATGAAAAAATGCTTCCTAAAAAGCAGACACTGAGCACAGAAAAAGTTTGAAACTGGCATTATAGATTTGTGATAGTCTCAAAAGAAACCTAGGTCTAAAGATCCTTAGCATCTACAGACAACACAGAAATGAGTTTTTAGTGAGACGGATGACCTCAGCATTTGTTTGAGCAGTGTCTTGAAGGAGTCCTGGTGAAGAGTCTTGGCCAGAATGAAAGAGATTCTTCTGCAGATTGCTTGAGAGGTCAGCAATCTGTAAAGGTGCACACTGATGGGAAGAATACTGAGTTGGATGAGAAAATATTTGATTTCCTGTTCTTTATGTATGTGTGAACTTTGGTTTCAGTACAAAACTTTCCTGTTTTTATATATGTAAATATACATATATTTAAAGATATATTTTTGTATATTAGTGTTTACCTGCATATATATATATATATGTGTATATATACACACACACACACACACACATATATATATATATATATATATATATATATATATATATATATATATATATATATATATATCTCACATGAATGCCTGGTGCCCATGGAGGCCAGAAGAGGTTGTTGAATCCTTTGGAACTGAAATTACAGAAGATTGTGAGTTACCATGTGGGTGCTGGGAACTGAACTTGGGTTTTCTGTAAGAGCAGTAATTGCTCTTAGTACCTCTCTAGCCCCAGTTCCCAAAGGTATTTTGTTTATAATATGAGGATTAATACCACCTTTTTGCTATTATTGTGGTATTAAGGTAGCTAGACAGACATTAGCAGGCTTGGAAATCCTTGTGGATGGAGCCCTTCCTCATACTCTTCCTTGACACTGTCTGTTGTTTCCGTGATAACACTAGAAAGAGAAGCATCACAACTTAAGATTTAAAATACCACAGGGAAAGGGAAAGGCATCTGGGCTTTGTTGAGGCCCAAAAAAAGCTACTATATCATTGTCTGAAGAAAGGATTCTGAGTTCTGCCCCTGGGTGGAGCCAAGACAGCCTGATCATAAAGGTTGGATTTGATATACTATTCTCCCTTAAGAGTTAATCCAGCTGGACCTAAAAGCCAACTGTCTATGAGACCACCCCTAAGGAAAGCTGATTTGCCCAAAGACTTGCTAATAGCATGAAAAGAATAAATGTCCCCTAAATGAGATAAAGTACTTATCTCCTAGAAAGCCCACCTCCAGGGCACTTGCTTATGGATCTTCACTGTTATATTCGTCCACTTTCCCATGCTACCATTTTCCTTCATTCTATGTCTTTTTCTGTTACCAGCCAAATACCTAAACATGCTTTCTCTGACACTATGCTTTCTCACTGTTTCTTTGATGTTCTACCCTTTCTGAAGCTGCTCGCTGGTCTCAACTCAAAATGACTTTTTCTCTTTGTATGTATTCCTCTTTTAGGTGGGAACTGCAATTTCCACCTCTTCTGCTGTATTATTTTTCTCTCAATAAAATGTTTCTTAAGCTTCCTTCTAAGTCGGTTTTAAAATTCTTTTATCAATGAAACTGAGAATCAACAACTGGGAGATCCAATTCCCTGTAACAATCTACTCTTAGTGGAAAGCAATAATGTGATAAACACAGTTTGTAAACTGGAAAATGCTACATAAACAAAATGTATGTGATCCACTTTCAGGGAGAAGCTGGGCTTCATTGGCAAAAATGTGTTCAGTAGAATATTTTAAGGTATGTTACTTTCATTTATGTTGCATTTGTTTAACTCTGTGAAGCTATGTTACTGTGTCTGTCTAAAACACCTGATGGGCTAATAAAGAACTGGCCAATAACAAAGCAAGAGAAATGATAGGAGGGACTGGCAGGCAGAGGGAATATATAAAGGGAGAAATCTGGAAAGGGAGATTGAGGAAGAACCAGAGAAGGAGGAGGACTCCAGGGGCCAGCCACCTAGCTATACAACAAGCAACAGAGTAAGAGTAAGATTTACAGAAGTAAGAGAATGGGAAAGCCCAGAAGCAGAAAATAGATGGGATAGGTTAAGAAAAGTTGGCTAGAAACTAAGCCAAGCTAAGGCCGGGCATTCATAAGTAAGAATAAGCCTCTGTGTATGGTTTATTTGGGAGCTGGTGGCGGGCCCCTAAAAAGAGTAAAATAAACAACAACAATGGTGGCCATTATCAGTAGTCTTCTGCTCTTCCTCCTGAATCCATCTCCAGTTTACTGAACTACACTCTCTCTTTTCAGGAAAATTTCTCTCTTTGTTCTGTTGTCAATGATTAATTTAGTTCTTTAGTATGGTCTATACAACATTTACTCATATTATCTTTTACATGGGAACATATTGTGTCTTGGTGGTCTTGTGTTTTTGTTTGAAAATGATTAATTGTATGAGAGCCTCAGAACTCTCCTTTATTTGGAAGCAAAGAAGGAAGGTAAAGACAACTGTACAGATGGTAGCAAAGAAAACCAAGGGACAGCCTGACCCTGTCACAGGTGGCCTGGCTCTTCTCTGGTCCTCAACAATTCTCTGTTCTTTTCTGGACATTTATTTATAGAATGACAATGACAATTTTGATTCTCTATTATACATGGTTTGAATTGGGCAAAAAATAATGTGTTAAGAAAAGTATTCATTTTGAGCATACAGAATGTCTTTCAAAAATTAAAGGCAAGAGAAAAGCTGGATGAGAGTTAAATCTCTATGTCAGATACCTTCAACATTTAAAACATCAATATGTAAGATGGGGAAGATAATTCTTGATGCAATTATTTCAGTTTCTCAGAAATGAGCTAAGGCCCTCATCTTATGACACATATTAACTATTTCTATTGCAGTGTGGTGACACAGAACGTAGACACACATACAACAAATAGGCAAGGCATTTGTGAAGGAGCCTAGGAAGGAGGGATCTGATTTCTTGATTTTCACTTTTTAAGAAGACATTGAAAAAAAGAGAGTACTACTTTCCTGCTACAATCAGTTCCCTGAGAAAAGCAGATATGGGGTGAGCTAAAGGGGGTCAGAAAGGACACATTGTAAAACAGGGCATCAGTAAAAATGACTATGAAAATTCATTGTTTTGTGTTATCTGCCTCAGTGACCTGCCTGTCAAATGTCTCCCTCATAAGTGTTTATGTCATGTCATTTTATCTTCCTGTCTTTAGGAAAGCTATGCAGAGACTGGGGGACTGGGGAAGATATCTGCTATGCAGAGCTCCTGGAGTCTTGTGATATGAATTAAGGAAGTGTTGCCCAGGACCACCAGGATTACTATCCTGAACCTTGGCCTCAGCAGGGCTTCCATTAGCTCACAGCACTTCCCTACTGATGGTAGCCTGCCCTCTGTACGGAAAGGCAGTTGAAAATAATGGACGGTGTGCATCTGTAATTTACAAATTGACTGTGTTCTCAAACATTAATTCAGGACGTCACTCAATTCAACATAAAGGGCGGGCTCTCACAGTTCTGTGCTGTTCTTCAAATAAACTCATCCCCATCCTGAGTGTAGATAAGTAGCCGCAACAGGCGATACCCAGATGAGGCTTCAAGTTTCTAAATCATACATTTGCTGGGGGCGGGGGACGGGGGGAGCAAATGCTTGCAAGCTGGATATAGTGGTGCATGCTTTTAATCACAGCACCCAGGATGCCGGTGGAACCCTGTGAGTTCAGGCCAGCCTGATGAACAGAATGAGTTCCAGGACAGCCAGAGCTGCACTGTGAGGCCCTGTCTCGAGGTGGGGTGGTGGAATGCTTGCAAATCCGGTCGTTTATATTTTATTTTCCAGGTCCTGCATGTGCTGGTTGCTCCATGGCTGGACCAGTTCTGGGCAGGGTGGTCAGGGTGGGTTTGTAGGAGACAGCCTGTGTTTAGACTCGAGGGGATGCTTGGGACCCACACAAGTGAGCACTTCTCCTCTCACTCCCATTTGCGATGTGTCACAGTGGGGACTGCTAATTCCCACCAGATGCCAGTATGTGTATGTTTTCCTGTCCTTGTGGGTGAGCTTGGCAGTCAGTACAGTGTCTTAGACACTGAAATGGGAGGCGTTGAACATCATCTTGTTGAAGTCTAGACATCTAAGAGCAACAAGCTTTTGTAAACATGGATTTTTATGAATAATCCAAATTATTTCAAATATGCTTGAACATGTCATTCTTTTAGAGTATTTTTTTAACTAAATCTTGTCTAAGATTTCCCTTCCTTCCTTCTTTCCTTCCTTCCTTCCTTCCTTCCTTCCTTCCTTCCTTCCTTCCTTCCTTCTTCCCTCCCTCCCTCCCTCCCTCCCTTCCTCCCACCTCTCTTTCCCTCTCTCTCTCTTTTCCTCTCTCTTTTTTTCTTGACATAGATCATTATGTAGCCCTCTCTGGCCCGGAACTCACATAGACCAGGCTGGCCCTGAACTCACAGAGATGTTCTTGCCCATCAAATCTAAAGCTGATTGCTCTATACAACTTCTTGCTACTCTGATTTTTATTTTAAAAAGTGGAGTGAGTCCTCATGTAAGTCCACGAGCACAAGATAAATAACAATTGGCACTGTTGATATTAGTTGGCTTTACCAAGTTAGAAAAAGTGGTCTGGAAAAAGAAAAGAAAGTAGAAGGCAGGGCAGGGAATAATGCAAACGGAGAATTATCGATGTAGAAGGCACAAGAACCAGAAGCATGGAAAATAGTGAGGCAGAGGTATTTGTGATCATCCTGGCCTCACCAAATTTTACTAGCTCTGCCTAAATCCCCAAGTGCCCAGTGGAATGGGAATCCATAGGGGCCAAATTCAGAAAGGTACCGTAAGAAGCTAGGAGAAGTTTCAGAAGAAAGAAAAGGCAGTTGATAGAAAAGTTGCCTTTACTCAGTGATGACATTGAAAAGAAGACTATTCACAAAACTTAACAACAGTGTAAAATTGACAGTATACAAAGGGCTGTTCATTCACACATTTATCTTATGTGTAGTGAATCACAATAGCTGCCTGTGATATGGAAAGAGAACACTTTGTCTCCACTTCAGAGATCCAAATCAAGTCGACAATGCTCCCTGACCATGCAGTGACTGTCCTAAGCTTCATTGGTGGAACTGGCAGGTGGGACTGGATCCTGGGTCTCTGGTTCTCATCACTCAGTTCTTTGCTTCTCAGGCCACTCCTAATTACCAAGCTGCACTGGTACAGTGTGGTGATGCATTGTGTCCCCCAATATACTGTGTCTCCCAATAAAATTTGCCTAGAGATCAGAGGAAAAAGCCAACTATTATATAGAAGTGAGACAATAGTAGCACATGCCTTTAATCCTATCACTTGGCAGGCAGGGATCTGTCTGGATCTCTGTGAGTTCAAGGCCACACTGAGAACAGAGCCAGGCTTGGTGGCACATGCCTTAAATTCCAACACTAGTTAACCATGGAGGTCTGGAGGTCTGTACAGACAGACAGAAAGTGACAGAACTGGGCAGGAATAGGAAGTGATGTATCTAGACAGAGAGAGCAAATAAGATGGCAGAACAGCAAGGCAAATAGGAGTGGGTAGATAGGAAATAGTTTGTTTTTGGAAGCTATGGAGTTGGTGAGGTAAGGTTAGTTGTGGCTTTCCAATTTCTCTGGTCTCTCAGGTTTTCATCCCTATATCTAGCTCCATGATTTTTATTTAATAAGATCGTTTAGAAATTCTTCTACAGTACAGCTGAATTCAGAAAACCGATTTTTGAAAATTCTTCACAATTGTACCATCTTCCTCACTGTTTCTATTTATCACATTCTCCTTGACCCTACTACTGCCTTTGTTCTAATGTCTTACTTTCCCTTGACTTCCTCAAAGTCATTAGCAGATTCAAGGTAAGATTAGAACACCCTTCTCTTGGATTGTAGTTAGAGACATAGGCACAAATCCCTCACTCTTCCACATCACACCAACTATCCTGAGAATGCATGTAAAATTCTCTGAAACTCAGGACTCTTATTTGAGAAACAGTCACAACTAGTGCTGCAGAAAGCTTTCTTCTCACATGGTCTTTATATATGGATATTACACACATAGCACACATACAAACACACACATCACATATATATGCATACATTCAAACACCACATAGCGTACACACACACAAACACATACACATCACACACATATGCATATAAACGAACACCACACACAGAATACACACAATACACACAGGCCACATACAAATATATATCACCACACACTACATACAAAGCACACACATGCCACACACATATACATATACACATACACAAACACCGTACACAGAGTATACATATATATTACACACACACCACAGTACAATCAATACACACATAGATACTACACACATACACCCCACCACACATACCATACCATACACATCACATGCATACACATATATACCACACACTCACACATACCGTATATACATCAGATGTACATATTCACATCGTATACACACACACACACACACACACACACACACATCAATACATGTTTTCCATCCACATCTTCCGTGCAGGCTACTTAAGTGATTATATTATTATAGTCTATACATAAAATCTGTTCCTTGATGTTTCCCTACGTTCAACCTCATTTAGCTTCTACCCAAATTTCCAAGAGAGTATTTGTTACCCTGCCATGTGTTAGAAAACTCCTGTTATAAGAATGTGGGTCGTAGGGTAATAGCAACACAGTGAAAGTTGTTAGGAAGGCTTCTTGGAAGCCAGACCTTCTGAACCCGAAACTGTCTTTCCAGCAGGACATGTGGGAATTGCATACACTAAGGTTTAAGAAGCATTGCCACAGATTACATACTTCCCAGAAGCAGGAAGAGCAAGGCTGGTGGTTAGCAAGTCTTGGTGGCTTAGAAATCCAGGTGAGTCTCCAAATGATGTTTTCTTAGTTTGTTTCTTTTTTCCATGGGGTATATTCCTCTATGCTTCTTCATCTCATTTTTTAATATAGGGTTTATCATAGAGTGTGCAGCTGACTACTCCAGCTAGACTAGATAGACAATGAGCCCTTTAGATGTCCATTCATGTCACTGCTCAGGACTGGGGTTACAGATTGGCTTTTACATGAGGGCCAAGGATCTGACGTTATATCCTAATGCTTATGCAGCAAACATTTTACCCACTAAGCCATCCCCCAAGATGATTTGCTGGTCTCCATGGGTATTTGGGTACATGCACACAAGGGTGCATGGAGACATGCACGGATACACATAAATAAAAATAAACCTATTAAAAATAAACATTATTTTAAAAAGAAGTGTTTATTATTGTGATCACTTTACTAAACAAATAAATGTGCTCATAGGGAAAGTCCACATTTGATTATAAACTCACAATATACATTTTCATAAGATTGAGATAAATATTCTCAGATATATAAACACACATATCTTCCCGACTGAAGTGAGCACATTTGAACATATTTTTTGGAAGGCACATACATTAAAATTGGCTGAAATTCTAATGTTTAAACTTGGCAAGATTGTCAGAAAATAAGGACAGAGTTAGAAGAAAAACTCTTCAAGACTTAGCTGACATTATTAATTAGAATCATGAATAGACCAAAAAAGAAAGAAAAAGAAAAAGAAAAGACAAAGAAAGAAAGGAACATAGTCATCCTTTTGGGTCACCCTTACCAGTCCTCTCCTCTGATTGGGTGACCTAAAGTCCACATGAATAAGAACTTCATGCAATGTATAAGTCAATCAAATGTTTTTGATAAAAACAGCAAAACAAAAGCAAAGCAGTTTTAATAAAGCAGTGATTTTTTTTGTTCCCGTATTCATACCTATGTGTAAACCTGGCCTCTCACAGCCCTCTCTGATTGCTATCTGAAGTTCTCTTCTTTTTGTTTTCATTATAAGTTTCAGGTATACTTTATAGTATACTTTTCAGTGTGTAAGAAGGCTAAAGGTTGACCGTGAGCATGCCCCAGAGAATAAAGAATAAGTTCACCGTTCTTCCTTCCTGGGCTAGCCCAGGGTAATTTATTTTGACTTAGGATACTGCACAATGCAACAGATTTATTCACAGTGATCTCCAAGGAAACTGTCAATGTTACTAATTTATGCTATGCGTTTTGAAGTACAAATAAATATGAGGCTAGGGTAGTATCTTTTGGAGTGCTCAGACTTCAAGTTTTCTAGGTTAGTTTTAAGTGTGCATACTTTAGTCATATTTAGTTTTTATATATGTGAATAAATTTGTGTCTAGCATGCAGAAACACATGGAATACATTTCCTGAATGCAGCAAATGCAGACTGAACGTGAATTAAACACTTCAAAGCCCCATGATGTGAGTTTCACATTTTCCTGACCAGAGGATGGTTTTCTGACGTTGAAAAGTCCTTAAAACAAACATTCCTTTTCTTTAAAAATCATGACTTATAGAACTTTAAAAGTTTGAGAGATTAAGGAACAATGGGATTTCTGTTTTTAGTATATGTTACTGCTTTATGTCGTCCAATAATTCTTTTATATCATTTTTGTTTTCTTTTGTTTTGTTTTTCAAGAGAGGGTTTCTCCGTATAGCTTTGTGCCTTTCCTGGAACTCATTTGGTAGCCTGGGCTGGCCTCGAACTCACAGAGATCCTCCTGGCTCTGCCTCCTGAGTGCTGGGATTAAAGGCATGCACCACCACCGCCCTGATCTTTTGTATCTTATTTGAACAAGTTAAGAATAGACTGTACTGTGGGAAAACATTAATTATTAAATTAAATTATTAATTATTAAATAGCCACACAATTAATAAATCATTAACTACAATTGTTAAATTACTATCAAATAATTGCATAAAATTGTTAAACTATAAAGTAATTATTAAATTACTCTATCATTATCTTGCAGTGTAACTTTGGAAGTTACTCTTTCTTAATATAGCTCAATTTCCCTACCCATCTGATGGGGATGAAGGAAGAAATGAGGTAAAGTTATGACATAAACACAAAACATAAGTGATCAACAATTAACAGAAATTTTTATTAACATTATAATTATTATATTTTACCAGTAAATATATTACTTTAAAGAAATATTTTATAATGAAATCTTCATCCTAAGTAGATAATTTAGTTATACATTTTAAGAACAAATGAGACTTCTAGTCAGAGAAATCTAATGGGATAACAAATATTTCCCAACAACAATAAAATTAAAAATGTGAAAAACAAAAACCCAAACCAACTGAAAAGCTGTCACTTACAAAATGTGTTCAACTTCATGTAAGAGCTACAGAAGACTGAGGCATTAACACCTCAACAAAAAATAATAACTGTACTCAGTACCCTACAGCAATTAAGAGTCCTAAGTTTTGAAACAATTACAACAATCACAAGTCACACTTTTTTACATATAGTCACTATATACTGTTTCATACATAATATATAAATATGAATATTTTGAAAAAATAATATAATTTTAATCACAGTTAAAACAAAACTACCTTCAAAAAAAGACAACCTTTAAGAAATATTCATAGGGCCAAAACTGACCCAAGACCAAGAAAACCAAATGTTCCCATATAGAGAATCCCAGTGCTGTACTATATCACTGGTTTATATTTGCGCAGACTCTTTGAGAAGGTGAGAACACCCACAACTCATTCTAGGACGGTCTTGTGGATTAGACTCAGGTTGTTCAGACTTGATGACAAGTGCCTGCTGAACTACTTAACCAGCCCCTAGACTCAATATGTTTTAAAAATAACAACCAAAACCCACCCACATAATCATGGGTGATACAGCTAACAAGTGAAACTTAAACCAAGCGTACGGGGTTGATTTATTCCAGATCCATTGACTTAATAAAACTGGACAGGAAAACCAGGACAAACTCATATAGTCATCACATTACGTACAATCTGCAGCCCCTTCTTTAAACTGACCAATTCCAATTTGTGCTACCTACTTCCATTAGAGCATGGTTAACCTATCAGGGGCTATACCCTTAAAGAAAACTCTCTCTCTCCCACTCCTGGCAGCTACCAATTGTCAATAGCTCCTCAGCTTTGTTCCCATTTCCATCTCCATGATGGGATTTTGTTTGTCTGGACTTTGAGCAGTTCTTGAGCATGCAGTCATACTCACATACTCACATATGTGCAACTGCCTTGCTGTGTTTAGAAAACATTATTTTCTTGTAATTACTTACAACCTCTTGCTTGTAGAATCTTTCTGCTCTCTCTTCTACATTATTTCTAAGCTTTGTGAGGAGGCAGTATGGAATAGGTGTCACATGTAAGGCTGCGAATTCCACACTTACTCTCTGAACATTGACCAGTTGGGGATCTCTGTGTTAATCACCACTGTCTTCAATAGAAGCTTCTTTGATGAATACTGAGAGACTCACTAATCTATGTGTATAACAATAAGTCAGTGGAGGCAGTTTAATTCTATGCCCATTTATATGAATAACAGTAATAGGTTCTCCCTTTGTACCTATAATCTGTCTATCCACAAGTTCTTGGCCCCAATAATCATTCCAGATGTTGGTTTCAACTTTTCTGAATACAACCAGAAAGTGATTGGTTACTCCCATGATATCCCTGACACTATTGCATCAGTGAGAATATATTGCAGGGAAAAATAGTCATTGTAATTCATAGAGTTCACAGGTGGGTAAGCTTGATGATTGCTTTTCTCCTCTGGTAGCATACATAGCACCTTCTATCCCCGTGAAAGCTAGTCAGTATGAATGAAGCTTCTAGTTTAATTTCCCCATGATCTATAAGCATGTGGTATCTTCATCAATAGGGTTTTAGTGTTTCCATTTATAGATGATAACAAGATCAATAACAACAGCCTTTACAGTTTGCTGTTTTAAGGGATATCTCTGGCCAAAATCTCCAAAAGAGGTAATCTATTTCTGGTATTGGGCTTTTTATTTGTTAGCCTGAGTTATCTAGCATTGGTGCCTCATGAATAGGATGATTTCATTTAAACTCTTTTTGTATGTGTATATGTAAATAGTTTAGGAAGCCTCTAGAGTAGTTGGTTTTCAAGGGACTCTTCTGAAATGCTTATTGTTATTTATCCCCCATGCTCCTTCCTCTAGCCTGCTCTCCTATCCCCCACCCCATTATATCTTTCCTGTTGCACTATTCCCATTTAACCACTTATATCACCATCTTCTGTCTCTCATTCCTTGAAAGTCACCCCCAACATGGCTTCTTACTAGTTTCTTGACATCTTATGAGTATTCTATATGAAACATATACATATTGGAAGATTCAAAACTAACATCCATAAATGAGAGGAAACATGTAGGCTTTGTTTTCCTGGGTCACCTCACCCAGAAGGATTGTTTCTAACTTGAAATCATTTACCCACAAGTTTCATAATTTATTTTTCATAATAGCTAAATAATATTCCATTGTGTAATGTATCACATTTTCATTATCCATTCAAGAATGCTTAACAAACTAGTCAAAGACAACTTCTTCAACCTGACATAGCACAATTGCAAAAGAAAATCTATAGCGAGCATAATATTTGGGATGAAAACTATCATTTAACCTCAAGGACTGAAAGTAAACAGAGATTATCTATCACTGCCACTTCATTTTAAAACAGTGGAACAAGGAAGCAGTATTAGAAATGGAAAATAGTTGAAAATAGAAACTTTGATAGTGATGATGGGTACATAAAACATCTAATCATAATGGTTGACTTATATTGTATGTGAATTATTACCCAGTAAAGCCATTAAAATGAGAAAGAATATTTTACTAAAAATAAAAAGGACTGTCATGTGGTGGTGGTGCATGCCTTTAATCCCAGCACTTAGGTGGCAGAGGCAGAGGAATCTCTGAGATCAAGGCTAGCATGGTCTATGGAGTGAGTTCGTGGACAGACAGGGTTACATAGAGAAACAAAATAAAATAAAAAGGGCAAGAGCTAGAGAGATGACACAGTGCTTAAGACCACATGCTGCTCTGCTGTCATACCTCAAGGTATGCTCTACATGCTAGGGTTTGCATTTGGCTATTCCTTTGTTTTTCTATGTGAATTTATTATTTTTTTTTCTGAGAAGAATGGCATTGGGATTTTGACAGGGATTATACTGAATTTGTAGACTAGTTTTGATAGTAACTATTACCACAATAGAGCAATGTGGTCAGTATAGAAGGATGGAAGGTCTTTCCATGGTCCAGGTCTTTTTCAATTTCTTTTTCAGTGTCTTGAAATTTTATTGTAGAGGTATTTCATTTCCTTAGTTAGGTCTATTCCTAAGTACTTTATTACATGGGGGGGGTGCTATTATGAGTTGGATATAGTTTTCCTAATATTTTGTCAACAGGTTTGTTATGGGTATATATGAAATGAACTACTGATTTTTGAATGTTGATATTCTATCCTGCAATTTTATGGAAAGTGTTCACTAGATCTAAGAGATTTCTCCTATAATCTGTAGGGTCTTATAAGTATAGAATCATGTCATCTTGGCAAAGGGGTAATTTGACTTTTTTCACCCATTTTGTATTTTTCTCGTGTCTTACTATCTAGCTAAGAAAACACTGAAACTGCTGAAGAAAAAGAGGAGGAATAACTTCAAGACATAAGTATAAGCAAGAGTAATCTGAACAAGAATCTAGTGGCACAGAAAGTAGTTCCAATAATTAACAAATGGGACCACATAGAAACTAAAACGTTTCTATACAAAAAATAAAACTCTCAGGAGAGCAGATAGACAATCTATAGGATGGGAGAAAAATCTTCGCTGGTTATGCTACAGTCAGGGTGATAATATTTAGAATATAAAAATATTTGCAAAAAATAAACACCAAAGGAAAAGAGAGGAAGAAAAAAAGAAAAAGAAAGAAAAAAGACACACACACACACACACACACACACACACACAAAACAAAATGCTACCAGTCAACAAATGGACTAATGAAGTGAACAGTTTGCAAAAGAAGAAACACAAATGGCCAATTAGTATTTTAAAAATGTGTTCAACATCTTCTTCCTCAAGGAAAATGCAAATTAAAGCTATTTGAAAATTCTATCTCACCTCAGTCAGAATGACTATCATCAAGAAAACAGGAAACAACAAATGCTGATGAGGATGTGGGGAAAGAGAAACCAGTATCCACTGGTGGTGGGGATGCGAACTACTACAACCAGTATGGAGACATTCTGGTGGTTTCCCAAGAAATCAAAAATAGAATTCTCTGGGCACACACCCCAGGGACTCGGGATTCTATCACAGAGGTGCTTGTGCATTCATATTTACGATAGCAGGGATGTGGGAACAGTCTAGAAGTCCATCAACTGATGAATGGAAAATGAAAATATGGTACATATATGCAATGAAAACTTATTCAACAGGAAACAATGATGAAATGAAATTTCCAGGAGAATGAATGGGATTAGAAATTATTATATAACATGGGGTGCCCCAGGCTAAGAAAAATAAAATCACAAGCCTGGAGAGTCTAAATGTGTTTGACAGTGGTGGTTGGAAAAAAAAAAAGGAAAATGAACAGAATTAGCAAAGGCTTAGAATGTATTTTTAAAAACCACATCATACTGGTGAGTTTTTGTTGACTTGACACAAACTAGAGTCACCTGAGAAGTATGGAAATGCCTCCATCTGACCAGAATGTAGGCAAGTCTGTGGGAGCATTTTCTTCCTTTGTGAAGGCCATTTTGGCCCCTTTGTGATGCCACTGTGGGCAGTGCCATCCCTTTGGCAGGTAGTCCTAGGCTGTATAAAAAATCTGGCTGAATAAGCCATGGAGAGCAAACCAGTAAACAGTGACCCTCAACGATCTCTGCTTCAGTTGGCACCTCCAGATTCCTGCCTTGAGTTTCTCTCCTGATTTCCCTTCATGATGGACTATTACTTGGAAGTATAAGATAAATTAAACCCTTTCCTCCCCAACTTGCTTTGGGTGATGAGGTTTATGATATCAATGGAGAAGCCAGCTAAGACATTGTATAGAAACCTACTAATTTATAAGCTAACTAGAATGTTTAATTTTTCAAAGGAGTTTGAATAAATTGAAATATCCTGCATGCTCCATCTAGAAACCATAAATTTTTTAATGCAAATCCCAGTGCTAGGTGTGGGATACTTCTCTAAGAGTTTTTGGCCACAGAGACCCCATGGTGGCTCTAGAGGCATTTTAAGGCATGTAGGCTTGGGATGGAGACATGGCTCAGAAGTTAAAACTACTTGTTATTTTCACAAATGAGGTTTGACCCCCTGTACCCATATGATGTCTTGCAACCATCTGTGATTCCAGTTCTAGGGGACCTAATACCCTCTTAGGACCCCTTAAGGCAGTGGGCATGCATATGGTGCCCATACATACACACAGACATACATACATACAGGGAAAACATTCACACACATAAAAATAGAGTGAATAAATCTAAAAGATTTTAAACAAAACAAAGCCAATACAAGCTATAGTTGTTGCTCTTGGTTATTCACTGGAACTATGTTGCAAGGTCCTATTGTTGAAGACACCATACACTTTGGATACAAGACAAAGAAAAAAATTATGAGACTGAGTTGGAAGCCTCTTCCCTGCTGGCTAGAACACTAGCCTTTCACTGGTACAATACTGGCATTGGCATTACAGTTTGGGGGGTAAACAACTGCTTTCTTATTGGATTTGGAGCCTGCTCTGTAGGAGGGAATATATGCCTGGTACTATAAATCCAGTGAAAAGCCTGTGACTGAGAGGTCACAGGTCCTGGGGTGGGGCATGGGAACCTACTATTGTGTTTCGCTAAATGAAAAAATACACACACACACGCACATACACACACACACACACACACACACACACACACACACAAGTAAGTAAAGAAAGGATGAAAAAAAAAAACCAAATGTTCTCTTTCATGTTCAGATCCTATCAGATAATATCTGTGTGTATATTTATGAGTCGGATAATATCTGTGTGTATATTTATGAGTCGGATTATGAGCTATTAGATTATGAGCTATTAGATTATGAGCTATTAGATTATTAAGGAAATTAGAGGAAGAAAAGAGAGGGGCAAAGAGGTCCTGAAGATGTGAGGGGAAGTACATAGTACATGTGTGACATGGAAAGTGGAAAGCTGGCTATGAGGAGGTAGAAGTACAATGTGAGTACTCAAAGGGCTGGGTAGTAGATGGGGCGAGGAGAATCAACAAAAACTAGTTTTGTTTGAAATGTCATAAAGAAACTTAACACTGTGTATTCTGATAAAGAAAAACACCATGACACTTTATGGGGCTTTGGAGATAGCTCAGTTACCAGAGAACTTGCCGTGCAAGCATGGTGATTGGAGTTTGATGTCCAGGATACACAGGGCTGGGCAAAGTGCTGCTCTCTTTTAATCCTAGTGCTGAAGAGCCAGAGACAGGTGGATCCCTGGGGCTCACTGGTCAGTCAGCCTAGTTTACTTGGTGAATCCCAGGCTGGTGAGACATGTCTCAAAAAACAAGTGAACAGTACATAAAGAGAGGCAGTTGAGGTTGACCTCTGTACGTACTCGTATTCATGCACACTCTCCCACATGTGAACATAGGCACACACACACACACACACACACACACACACACACACAGAGATTTACTTTATGTGCATGATTTGCTTATTGTCTAGTACAGGTAGTATAGTTTTATCATGTTATGGTTCTAAGTAGTTGGCAAAAAGACAGAGGAAATATGCATCCCATGCATATTTTTGAGGCTAAAAGCTTATTCTATGTCTTCAGAGTCATTTCTAATAGAATTCACCCCTATAAGACACATTACTGGAGATATCCCTCTGGTGAATTCTCATAAATGAATTTTGCAACAGCAATTTGTTTACATAAAACCTTAAAAATCAAGTGAAGTATATTATTTACACATGAGAGGTTCTATTCTGAGTCTGCATACATCTGGCATCGCTCAGATTTTCACTTAATTTAAATAAATAAGTGTCGTAATGAGTGCCTTACATTTAATTGCTCTACACTGGCAAGCCTCTGCACCAACTTTTAGAATATGTTTATAAGAATGAGATTCCCTATTATAGCCTACTTCTTTGTCCCACTCCCTCGACTTTCTGTGTCACTGCTGTGTCTCCTAATGAAGAGGACAGAGGGTGTTTAAAATCATGGTTACCAATGTCCTACAGTTGAACACTCTTTCCTTGGTTGGCTGTGGAAAGGGACACTGGGAGACAGTGGGTACAACAGTTATGACTGGCTTCAGAGCTAGGGAGACTTGGGCTGAATCCTGACCCTGTTCATGCACCACTCATTCAAAGTACCTGCTTTGAGGTACCATTGAGCTAGGATCTGCAAAAGTAATGGTGGATAAAAAGATAGATAGCTCTCCAATTCTCAAAGACAGGTTAGTTTAGCCAAGAGTTCAGCTATAATTGCTTAATCAGATCAGTAAATTCAGACTGTGACTAAAAGCCAAAACTCCAGGGGACAGAAGCATGATAATGATGTGACAAAACTGGACACCGGAAATGGAATTTTTTTCAAAGTTCTGGGATCAAACCCAGGGCCTTTCTCAGGTTATGCAAGTACCTACCACTGATCTTTCTCTACAGTCCTGATCCCTGAAATGGGATAATTTTTAAAAAAACATCTCTTATTCACAGAGCTGTTTAAAAGAATATGGGTGTAGTATGTATTAGCAGTTACTAGAACAGATACATTTAATTTTGAAGGCATTATGAAAATTAAGCAAATAATTTTTTATAAATCAAATTTATTTGTATCAAACAAAAATATAATTCCCTGCATGTATTATCATTTTATTTGATGATTTAAAAAGAAATTCAAAGTTGAAGCTGTCAGGACAGATTGCAGGACTGCAGCAGCTTAAGCGTTTTTTTTTTTTTTTTTTTTTTTTCACTTACAGTCTTAGTGCTCACGCTGCTCCTTTGGCATTTACGCTTTAATTTATTAACGTGGTGTTCTAGGGAGACAATCTACACTTAGACATGCTACATAGTGACTATGAGTGAATACACACTTGATATTTAAACAGTTATGTGCAGCTGAGTCCATGTCAAGAGCTGACTATATAATTTGGAGTTCTCCAAATTAACCTCTAAACAGAATGTTTTTAAGCAATACTAATTTGATGTGTATATAAATATTACAACACATTTGTAATTATATCAATTGTTTAGAATTTAGACAAACAAAATAATTATTCAAAAAAGACATTGTCTGGAATTGATACTGCCAAGGTATTAATATGAAGCACACTAACCCGTGGGGCTTTGCTATTCTTGTTAAAGCCCTACAGATAGCACATCATTATTGCTTCTCCCCAGCAGACGTCTACCATCCTGTCCTGGGTACACCACAGATGCAATGTGAACTTATAAATAGCAAAAGAAGCTGTGAACTACACAGCCCATGACAGGCCCATCTGAGAACACACATCCAAGAACTGCAAATCATTTAGCATAGCCTGTGCTAAAGGGAATGATGGAAAAATAGGGAAACATGCAGCCTTATGAGTTATATTCAGAAATTTGTCTACTCTAAAACTAATAGAAAGCCTTCAATGTTTCATGGCAGAAAAAGGGTATAGGTGATGGAGAGATATGAGAACCAGATCAGTGTCTGAAAAATCCCCTCCAGTTAGCAACAGAGACCAGATGGCACAGAGACCAAAGACTGTACATCACTTGCATTTGTAAAAGATGGGACCCTGATTGCAATAATTGAATTGAGATAGTATGACTCATGACTAAGGTATTTACAGGATGGAAGATCAATTGTGATTAGTAATAAACTAGATGTGGTAGTCAGGCTTCTCCAGATAGAGTCAATAGGGTACATGTGTTTTATGTTGTAGTTCAGAGTGTGTGTGTGTGTGTGTGTGTGTGTGTGTGTGTGTGTGTATGTGTGTGTATGTGTGTGTGTACATTTTTTATAAGGAGTTGGGGCATGTGATTACAGAGACTTAGGATTCGCAAGATATGTGGCCAGGTTTCTGGACTTCCAATGGCACAGATCCACCTTAAATGGTGATTGATAGTCTAGAAACCATGAAAGAACAGCTCAAGGCAGTCAAGAACAGGACCATTCTCAGTTATGGGGGGCAGTATCTATACCTTCACCTGACTGGATGAGGTCCCCAATTATGGAGAAAAATCTGGTTTTCTTAGTCCATTCAAATGTTAATATTGTCAACAAATGACCTCAGAGACACTTGCAGAATGTGGACTGACCATACACATGGGCCTCTTGTGGTCCAGTCGACCTGCATAATAAGTCATCACAGCGAATACAGTTGTGAGGGAGAAGGAAGTGTTTGGAATGATCCAAATGTTTCTAGAAGAGACAGTTTGATGATTGGTGGTTCCTTTCCTCAGGGATGCTAGAAGAGCAGTGTTTTTGTAGTTGTTTGGTTTTTTTGGGGGGGTTGTTGTTGTTGTTGTTTTTTCAAGACAGAGTTTCTCTGTGTTGTTTTGGTGCCTGTCCTGGATCTCACTCTAGACCAGGCTGGCCCTGAACTCACAGAGATCCTCCTGGCTCTGCCTTCCAAGTACTGGGATTAAAGCCGTGTGCCACCATTGCCCGGCAGAGCAGTGGATTTTAAATCAAAGGTCAGAAGGTCTACTGTGATTTTTGTAAGTTTGGGGTGACTTAGTCAGTATCAGGGTAATTATGCTATTTAGTGACTAGATCAGAATGGTGGCCTGGACGTTTGGATAGCAGTTGCAAATGAGTATGTGAGTACTGAGGCCTAGGGTGAGAGAGCAGGACAGCTTGATCTAAGCTGAGGGCTGGTGATCCCTAGAAGTTGTAGTCAGTGGAAGAAAGCAAAGGGATCAACAATGAACTTGAGACTGAGAAATTCAATTCTAGAAATGTTTGGCTATGAAAGACAGAAGAGAAGCAGGGTTGCTGATTACATGATTGTCAGTAAAGGTTTTCAACATATTTTCCTTACTAAGCCCAACGAAAACAGTCACCTACTATAATCAAAGCAACAAAACATTTAACCTATCTCTTGGTAAATATAAGTGGAATAAACACATCTCACAGCCTGACATAATTTCCTCTGGAAGGCCATTCTCCTTATTTTTTTTTTTAATTTGAAACAACGGACTATAAAATATAATCTATTAAATATAATGACTTACAGTAAATAATTATGCATCAATGCAGAGCACATGATTAAACCTTTCTTGTAAGATCCCCTGTGGTATCAAATCTCTAAAGCAAACTGGACTATTGTTCACAGGACTCAGGCAAGTTCTGACTATCATTATATCCTTTTCCTGAGGCCTCATGTGATAAATGAGTCTTTTCTCTGCAGATGGAATGTACAGTTTCATTGCACAGGCAAAGGGAACTATGTAACTGATACTATTTCCCTTAGCAGGGGAGCATAGAACAGAGCTGCGCTCTATTTTAACCCTGGAAAGACAAATGTCAGGGAGTCATTTTGTCTCTTTATCATTCATTTCATTATTTGGTTTTCTCTGTCAACCAGGAAGTGTCGTCTGCTCTGCACCTTCTTATGCTGGTGTCTAAAGTGGAGCATAAATAATAAGACATTCTAGCCATCTACACTAATCCAGGACCACACACCTGTAGCCTGGCAGTGTTGCTTTCTCCAGAACCCATTTCAATGCAACATTTGGCAAACAGCTTGATAACCTCAAGGGTATTTCTGGAGTAATCTGGTGTGAAGCCAGGGAAGAAAGATGGGTTTACTTTAAAGGGTGATTTTGAGGTGCTGAGTATGCATCCCCTCTCCCAGACCACTCAGGCACAACTGTTAAGGAAGTCTCTCCTTTGGAAGAAGGGAGGTGTGTTTTTAATGAGCAAGAGGCATTAAAGGGAATTTGGGGCCTCTCAGAATCACCAGAATCACAGCAAGCTTTCAATTAAGGGGACATCTGTTGGGAATGCAGGGGAATCTCTATCCAATGTCAGTTGCTAATCACATTCACCTGGCCAAGCACCAGGCAGCCCCAGCGCTGGGACAGGCTGCTTATTTCCTCGTGCTCAATCACACTGAGTTAAGGGGCCACCTGGGCAATATGTTAGTTCATACCTGCTGACCCACCTAGTCTAACAAAATGCACAGAAATCAACCTTCTAAACAGACAGAATGCAGCTCCTCTCCTGCCTAGAAAGGGAAATAGAACAGAGAGGAAGAAAAAGCCCAAGACTGGAAAGACACAAGATGCTGTCAGGAAACCATCATTACTTTGGGACTTTTTGTCCTTTAAACAGTAGACATCAGAAATTCTTACACTGCCTGAGAGGGCAGCCTTTCCATTTTCAGAATTATAGCATTTAAGTGGAATCTGAGAGTGGCCAGATGGCTTAGTGGTTAAGAGCACGTGTGGCTCTTTCAGAGGATCCAGCTTGGGTTCCTAGCACAAACATGGCAGCTAATAACTGCCCTATAACTACCAGCTCCAGAGGATCTGATGCCCACTTCCGGTCTCTGTGAACACTTCATGAACATGATGCACTGGCATGTATATAGACAAAGCACATTTAAATGTGAAAAAAAATGAAATTTGAACAAACAATAACCTGATCTGTAGAGGGTGATATTAAAGAGCATTGAATACATATGTGCAGATGTGTCCATGTAAGACAGGCACATACATTTATTTGGGTGACTATTCAGTCTAAGTTAGACTATATTTTCCTAAACATACAAAGTATAGATAAAAATGACATTTCAGTCTCATTTATCTTTTTTTTTTCTAACTTATCTAACAGTTGTTCCCTTCTCCGGTTACCTTTGCCTATTTAGATCCAGACTGTTTTTTTTTTTTTAATCAAGTTTTCATTCTGGAAAACTGGTTTGGTAAAACTTTCTCATTACTGAGGGCCATGTATGCATGGAAAAGGCTTTCTGTTACATAGAAATGCCTTCTTTTCCCTAGCTTAGCATGCAGAACATTATTCTTAGGTTTAGTGATCACTTCTATAATCATTGTGTATATATTAAAATCATATTAGAATGATAATATTTTTTCTTAATATTAAGAAATCAATGTATTTTAAGTGAAGAGAAAAGGGAATAGCTGGCCTGGCCACATACTTACAGTTTAATCAAAATGATTAATACCCTAACATAGGCCTCTCTCTCAGCACTTATAAGCAATTGATACATTGTAATAAGAATGAACAATAACATATGCTCTAGCAGAGTCTATAATTTCCAAAAGCCACCTCTGTTTTCTGATGGAGATAATCAGTAAGTAGATCTCCAAGGCATCTATTAATCACTGTCAGTTTTGACTAAATAAAGGTTCTGATTGGCTGCTCAGGAATGGCCAGTTGCTAAAGGAAACTAGAAAACCTTGGGAAAATATCTATTTTTCCATCACAGAAATGCCTACTAGTTGAGGTCATAAATAGCTTTAAATGAAAGGAAATAAATCTAAAGGAATAAATGCATAGATTTACTGAGATTTAGTTAATGAGTGCTAATAACTAATTTATTTTCACAAAGGAAAATGAATGAAAAAAGTTAATATATGTTATACTAATCTCACATCCAACAAACAATAGTCTTTAGTACATAGAAGCCTGTAGCATATCCCTTATGTTCTTTTAAGCTCAAATATTCGTGTTAATGCAAGTGTTGGCCATAAGACTTCCACAACACCAACATTACACCTGAAAGCTAGGCTAGAAATATCAGCTGATAATAATGTAATTTTAATAGTTGCTTTAGTGTTTGCGACCATAGCTGATTGACATTGTTAGTAACTTTCTACACTTAGATGTTCAGGTATGAAGTATTATTTTATCCTTATCTAACAACTATGTCCTTACTGAATGAGTGGTTTGATTTTGTGTTTAATAGCAAAAGAACTGGACTTTTGTCTATTGAACCAGGTAATAAACTAGGAAATATTGTCTTTAATATTCAAATGATGCCAGCATATATGTCATTTTTCTCATTTTTGTCTTCTTTGCCCTCTTAACAAAGAAGCAGTGGACCTTCTTTCTCAGAAGTTGCCTAGACAACTGGTCAGTACATGTTTACATGCTATATCTTTGACTTTAATAACAGAGACAGGTCAAACAACCTATCATTCATTGCAGGTCACTTGGGATTTGAGCAGAGCACTTCTCTTCTATCCATGCTTGACTTGAGCAGATGTCTAGTCCCCAGTACCTGCTCAGGAGAAGGAAAGACCATCAGGGAGATAGAGATTGAGAAACCATGCTATCCCTGGATAAAACATACAAGGAGGAACATAGAATTGTACTTGAATCTCTAAATGACTTTTCTCATGTTTTTTGCATGGCTCTTTCTATGATCTGGCTGTACTTCCTGTATTCTTCTGTTATGAGAAGAAATTCTTCAAGAATTTTAAGCAAGCCCCCCTCAACCCATGTATTTGCTTTTCCTTAGGGATATCCAGTATATTTATGGTGCCTGCACCCAAATGGCCTATCCTAAAATATAAATAATATCTGAAATTAAAACCAAGTTATTTTGTTGCTCTCTATTCACTATTAATTTAATTTTTAGTTATGAATAATGGCAATATCTTTGCCAATAAAATAGCTTTGATAATCTTGGCTTAGTTGATACTTATTTAATGTAAAGTTGTCATTTGAGGTTATGAATTGAAAAACTAAAAGCAAATCTCATTTTTCTTGGATAGAATATACTAACTCTTGTCACCATAGTATGCGAGTGTGTGTACACATGTGTGCATGTATGTATGGTGGTCATGGCAGCAACATGTTCATTGAGAAAGAACAGTTGAGGGAAGGTGTGAGGATTATCTTTTAGAAAACATTCAACTGAGAACTTATTGTTTTCTTTCCCCACCAGCAATGTCTAAAGCCCTTGCCTCTGGAATCTCTGAGGCCATTCATATCTTCTTAGGAGAACATTATACAAGTCGAAGAAGGAAAGAGATAGTAAGTGTACTAGAATCATGGGTTATTGATCTTATTTCAGGCAATGATCCCCATTAGTTAAATCCTGAACTTATAAACACTCACCCCCATAGCTAGCTAGTTCTCATGTGTTATAGTCCCTAAATATATATGTTAAGAAGCTCTGAGACTGTAGACAGTAGTAAAGCATTGTCTGTTACAGTGCCCATCTCTCCAACAGACTCACATAGGCTGTTTCATAAACAGGTTCAGGAACTTCTTTCTGAGCCAACTGAGTCTGTGCATATGGGATTGGAGCTTGCTGACTTGTGTTTTACATCTCTTGAAATCCAATACAATAAAGCCAGTGTCATCTTGAGGAGACACTATTTCATGCATTACCATATCAGTTCTGGGCAAGTTTACATAAATAGTCCAGTGTGAACTAGAGCAGGCAGGAGCAAGGTGTAGTTCATAATTGGGCAAAGAAGAAGATGGAAGACGGGCTGCCTCGAACAACACTGGGCTGCTTAGAACAACACTGAGATACTTAGAACAACAATGGGATACTTAGGGCAACACTGGGATGCTTAGAACAACACTGGGCTGCTTAGAACAACACTGAGATACTTAGAACAACAATGGGATACTTAGGGCAACACTGGGATGCTTAGAACAACACTGGGATGCTTAGGATAACAATGGGATACTTAGAACAACAATGGGATGCTTAGAACAACAATGGAATGCTTAGAACTGGCAAAGCTGATCAAGAACCAAGGCAGATACAAGACTAGTCTCCTGACAAAGTTCCTGTGCTCGGGAGAAAGGGTTGGTCATCAACATCACTTCCTGCTGTAAACTTGGTTTAGAATTCACGTGCAGTTTCATCTTTTCAATCCTCATGTTAATACCGATTTAAAAGTATATCTTCTGCACTGTTATGTTTTTCTTCACTGATTCTTTCATCTTTATTTTTTCCAGTAAAGTCCTGTGTTAATACTCATTTTTGTTATTATCTATAATCTTTCTGAAGTTAGTGGGCTCAATTTACAATTTTTATGAATCTTAAGGGTTTCAGAAAAAAATATGAACAGCACCTGTCTTACACAGTCAACCCTGAATGAGGAATATTTACTTCTGCCTTTGTATTAAACACACATACACATGTCATGTAAGACTAATGATTAGTTTTTTTTTCTCAGATCATTTGCTTTAAATTAATGTGAGAATAGAGGTGCCATGTGGGGAGTTAAAGAGTTTAACAATATTTGCGATGACATTTTGTGTGTTAGATAGTGTTCATTTAAGGTCACTTCCATCCACATGCATGAGGATTCATCCAGAGCCCTAATATGAAAAGGGAACAGTGGTAGTTAAAAAGGCTGCTTCCAGCTCTCTAATGCCTAGTTACTGTTTATTTTAGCAATGCTCAAAGTAACTTAAAAAGTTAACAGTGGTAAGTGTTTTTGAGATAATAATAGAACATCGGCACACTCTCCAGACACGGTGGAAGCCTTTGGTTCTCTACTGAAAGCATGGTAGCAGGGAATAATAAGCGCCCGTGCACGTGCTTTGCACATGAATGGAGGTGACGGTGACCTCTGCTTTGGGGTGACTGCAAAATGATATAGTGAGGTACATATGATCGTTAGGGCCTATGATTTTCACAAAGCATTATAACAGCGCAAGATGCATTCTGCATTTGAGTCCTCTGAATGTTTTAATTAAAAAACCCTTTAAACTATGTTACACCGTTTACACAGCTGAAAAGACTGAACTGTGTGCAAGCCATTATCATTTACAAAAAGAAGACAGCCATTTTCTAAATTTGGAACAGTGAAATATTTTAATTTTGCTATTATGTCTACTATTTGTCTTCATAAGGCACAGTCCCAGGGGCCTCAGCCACTATTAAATTCAGCATTCCACATCATGCTTATGATTCAGTACCTCTGAGAGTGGAGTTCCTTAAGGAAGTCTGCTGTCCTGATCTCACCAACAAGCTCTCAACCAAGAAACAAACCTATTTCTTTCACTAACGCAAAATAATGCTCTGGGATTTTATATTTTTTCTTAATAGCACAGTTAAATTAATTATTTTTTTGAACCTTAATAATTGCTTAGCTTACTATTTAGTGCAAAAGAGGGACACACACACATGCATGTACACACACACACACACACACACACACACACACACACACACATACACACACTCCCCTAATCTTTAGTGGGATAGAAGAAGGAGCAACCATTTGCTGTGAACTTACTGTGTGTCAAGTTCACTGATGGGTGCTTTTGGTATACTGTGTCAGTTTGTGGAACTGGAGTTCACTTTGCAAGCAAATACAGGTCTTGTACCAATTAGGAAATAAAATTGCCCTTGAATTTTCAGAACTTACTAACCTCTCTCTCTTGAACTAGCTTATCACCTCACCTCCTAGACACACGTGTCCACGAGGGTTTTTCATCATTAGCACACTCCCCAACTACCCAATTCTATGTACAGAAGAAGCCATCTGGTTGTGCCTTTCTTATCATGTTCACCCTGCCCAGCTTCTGGCAGTTTAGTAGAGCGTGGTCTGAGGCAACCACTCTAGTGTAAAGCAGAAAGGCAAATGTTTTTGTTGGGATAATTTACTGATTTGCTTTTGTTAAAATGTGATGACACTTAGCATTCATGAGCCTTAAAAAATAATGAGGTAATCTGAACGGACCTATGGAAATGTGTTTTATGACAGGACTACTATTTGCTTCTGATATCTGTGGTACAGTGTGACTTTTGGCAACTTGATACAAACTTGAGTCATGAGGAATAGGGAACCTCAATTAAGGAATTGCTTCCATCAGGCTGACCTGTTGGCCTGTCTGTGAGGCATTTTCTTGATTAACGGTTGATGTGGGCCCAGTCCACTGTAGAAGGTGCCACCGTGAATAGGTGGTCCCGAGATGCTTAAGAAAGCAAGCAGAGCATGCTGTGGGAAGTAGCCACAGTAAGCAGTGTTTCTTCTTGGCTTCTGTTTCAGTTCCTGCCAGGTTACTTCCTGGGATTCCCTTAATGAGAGACTATAACTGTAAACTAAAATACCCTTCCAATTGTTTGAGACCAGTGTTTTATCACAGCAACACGAAAATCAGTAGAACACAAGGAAAACATGAGGCTGTAACTTGCAAGTTAGCATATGGTAGAGAGTTCAGACAATAAGATTAAAACAATTCTTCCTGTATGGGCATTTACAATTCTCAAAATGTTAATAAACTCCCATGGTTGTCTTTTGCCTGCTTCTTATACGTCATTTGTTCTTTGTGATCAAGTTTTCTTGCCTATTCTCATTATTTCCTATGTCCTAGTGGAGCCTGCCTTGACACCAGACTGAGTATTTGCCTGAGATCCACATTTTTTTTAGGCTAGCAAAGGTCCTTTCACCCCACTGCATGCTCTTGTAAGCAAGGCTGGTATGAGACATCTATGTGGCAGATGATGTTAGGGAAAGCACATTCTTCTCTCTTGAAGCATTTGAGCCTTTTGGTTACATAGTATTTTACTTTGTGCATATATGTGTACTATATAACTCCCCATGTGTAGTCCAGGCTGTCATGAATCTCATGATTCAACCTATCCTGTGCCAGCCTCCCAGATTCCGGGATTGTAGACATGCTCCACCATGCCCGGGGCACTGTTTCTTTAGCTATACATCTGTAGATAGAGACTTAGATTGATTCCACATCTGGCTATTGTGAAAATGTGTACTGAATACAGAAGTGTACATAGCCTGGAAAGTAGAAAATAACTGATCTCTCTTTGCAGAAGACAGTCTTACTGATACTCTAAAGAGCTAATAAAACACAGTTAGAAATAATAATCTAATTCAGTAAAGTAGGCTATCAAATCAATGTGCACACATCATTCTCATTTCTATATAGCAACAGCAGGTTATTCATGAAAGGAATGAAGGAAACAATTCTATTTGCAATAGCATCACAAAGCAAAACAACAACAAAGTGAAAAACAACCTCAAAAAAATTTTAAAGTTAAATTTAGCCAAGACGGTGAAAATATACATCCTTAAAACTATAAAGCATTGGTGGTACCTACATTGGAAGTCATGCATGTGGGGTACTTAAAGTGTCCACTGATAACATCCAGGGAGACATCTGACTTTCAAGTGCTTATTTTCTTACCAGTGAGTTCCCACAGAGGCTCAAAGAACCAAGGTTCCGCTTCCATTACCAGCTCTACTTGACTGGAGGCCCTGGAAAGGTATCCTAATAGAGCTTTGTGCTTCACTTAGGGACAGCCAAGCAACAAGAAATTGCAAGAAGTGGAACACTGAGGGAAACCAGATCCTGGAAAAGGGTCCCAAAACGGACTGCAAAGAGAAGGTAAGACCCCTTCCTCTGAGTGACTTAAGTCTTTCTTTCCCAATCTTTCTTGCTCTTTCTTTCTCAAAATGGAAATATACTTGTCATTTAGGGTTACAACCCCCCAATTTGAATAATGATACCTAAGTCTTATGTCTTTACGTATCACCAGAAGTCTCAATGCATGGTGTGGGTGCTGTGGATCTTAAACTTTTTTTTCTTTTCCTGAAAATTTTAATGCTGCCTTGTTGAGGCAGCCTGGCCCCCTGGCTCAACCCTTGTACCTTTAACATCTGAAGGAACATTTGCTAACACATTATTTTGGATGGCAGAGGCATCTTCAATTCATTTGACAGAACTTTAGAGAATTTCCTATAGCTTCTGAACCACGCAAACCTTCCTGTGAAAGACAAGCCATGTAGAGATTTGGCACATGTGGTGATTAAAATCTACTTAATCTTCAGCACTTCTCGTGCAGTCTTGCTTTGGGGAACTAGAAAATTCAGATAACTGTTCATCTGGAGTAGAAACAGTAATTAATAGACAGGAATGGCCACACTATGCTTACTTTGCCTGTGGTCTGATATTTGCCCTCATATGATAACATGGACTTAGTTTCATAAATCTATTTGACCGTGACAGTGTTCTCTGTAGCCCTCAGGTGCAGTCAGCTTCCTGCTAGGTGTTCAAGGGTAAAATTATGATCAGACGTGAGGTAATTCAACATGATTTCTTGACCAGAATCTAGAAGCCCACTCCAACATAATCCATGTTGGTCAGCATATTAATTGCTCTAAATATTTTTATTTAGATTTTTTTGTTAGCTGATAGATATATAAAACACAAAAATGGTAAAGGGGGTCTATGAGTTACCTTGCCAAGTAAAGGCATATGCCACCAAGCATTTCTTTTGAATGACAAACAGCATTTCTTTTACAGAACCAATATGATGGGGTGACATATGGCTTCAAGTTACTCTCTGACTTTGTACTTCTGTATAAGCACCATGGCTTACACACACACACACACACACACAAAAAAAAAAATGAATACTAAATAAATAAATAAATAAATAAATAAATAAATAAATAAATAAATAAATGCAGTCTTTTGGCTCCATGCTTCTGCAATGATACACTAAGCCTCAGGTGGAGAAGCTGTGTTGTAGATTTAACAGTTGGGTCTGGGCTCCCCAATTCTGCATTTTTATTGATTGTGGTTTTCTGTAACTGTCTGAATCTATTACAGACAATTTGGACACATATGAGGGTTTGAATGGGGCAAATAGAAGTGGAAAAATGAAGTAATTGTAATATAATCTCACAGAGAAAATAAAAAATAAAATTTTAATTGTAAATATTAAAAAAAAAAAAAAAAAAAAAAGGAGAGACTCAACTTCTGAGAATTGCTCTCCTACCTCTATATAGGAATTTACAAACACACACACACACACACACACACACACACACACACTATATATATATATATATATACACACACACACATATATATATATATATATAATTAAACTTTGGTTCAAGGCATAAAAAATAAATAAAATAAATTGTGATGCTTCCCACTCTTGGGTAGGAAGGGGTAAAAGTCAGCACACAGTAGGGATAAGGGCACCCATGCTCATCACTGCAGTCCTATTTAAAAAGTCCAGGTTTGGATACAATGAAGAGAAGCAGAGATTAGGTTTTTCTGAGTGCACTCCATTGTCTAGCTTCCTGATTAGCATCATTCCCTACAAGAGGCCCTACTGCCTCCATGGCTACAGTTTTGCCCTGGAGGTTGGAATGCCTTGACTCTTTGACCTCTGGTCATTATTCAAGAGTATGACTCTTTGACCTCTGGTCATTATTCAAGAGTATGAATTAAACAAATGATTGAACTTTGTGGCTTTCCCCACTTCCTCTCATTAAATAACTATGTATTTGTTTTAGTTTGCTATTGGTTTACTAGTCACAAGAGAACTGAAGTGCCTCAAATCTTGTGGGGACATTGTATAACCTACATACTCTTTGGTTCTAATAGGAAGAACAGACTTACACATACAGCTTTTCATTTAAAATGAACTTACTAGATAATAAGCCCAATACATATTAAAATCACACAAAACATAACCATATGGCCCAACATCAAGGAATTTGCTGTATTGCTTCATAAAATACCTTAAACTTACAAGGATACTGTTTTGATTTATGTTTAGGATTGCAATGGCATAATCTTCAGCCTAACTCCCATAGCATTTGGGTATACAGTACCTCACAACTGCAGGTAAATCACCACTGTTGTGCTCCATAGCACTTAAGAGAAAAGCATAAATGAAAGCTGCAGCTCACCATTTTTACTGGATGTATTTCTCAGTCTAAATTATCTACTCTATGTCTAAAAATAGTAATAGCCTGTACTATTACCCTGAAGACACTATACTCTCCTTAAGACATTGTCTTTGTGGATAAATATTTTACAAAGCAAATTTGAGCTAAGCTTGCCTAAGCTTTCAGTAAAGACATTAGTTCACTAAGCATATTAATTAAGACAAGTTCAACTGTCTGTCTCCCTCCGCTGCCAGGTAATGATTGCACGTACATCATTTGTCCTGCAGAAGCTGCTCATCTGAGGTTTCTGTAACTCATCCTTAGTCCTTCAGACGTAAGTGAAAGGTTCTTAGCCACTGGATGCTTTTTTTTTTTTTTTTTTAGACCATGTTATGGAACTCTGAACGCACATCGTGTCATTGAGGAGTTAGGACATAGCAAGCCCTTTCCTAAGCTCTTGATAAGAATGAAGTGCAGATGCCCATGCTATGGTTCAAATCTGTTGTTTATTGCATAGGAAGTTCTTCATACCCTCAGAATGGGTGCACTTTCTATGACTGTTGAGATTTATTTCAACAACCTGCTTAAGTTTTGAGTCCTATATTATGTTGAAGGAAGAATATACCTAGAATATTTTTAAAGGCTTTGGATCCAATACAATATCTTTTTGGATTGAAGTGGGACATAAATGTGGCAAGCATATATGCAGTTAAGTAGACAGACTGATAGGAGTGTTATTTTAACTTCATTTGGAGACCTCTGAAACTCTCTATGGCTCTACTATACACTGAGACAAGGAAACTTCTTTTTTTTCCGAGACAGGGTTTCTCCATGTAGTTTTGATGCCTGTCCTGGATCTTACTCTGTAGACCAGGCTGGCCTTGAACTCACAGAGATCTGCCTGCCTCTGCCTCCTGAGTGCTGGGATTAAAGGTGTGAGCCACCACTGCCCAGCAAGGAAACATTTTTATAACCATCAAGACTCAGTAGAACAAACTTTATGAACTGGTAAGAGAACTATTTATATGGACTCATAGTCTGTGCATTTCTGTACAAGCATTAGTGTCTCATGTAAGTGCACATGCACACACACATATGCGCACACACATACGCACACACCATATTCCCCTAGATACTATACATTGTAATTTTTTAAATATAATTAAAAAGCAACATGAGAAAAAGAGTCCCCAGACATTCTTTCCTATAACATAGGGAGAAACATAGCTAATAATGTGTCTATCTTTCATTGTATAATATATGGCCATTTGAAAAGGTTAAGTAGAAACTAAAGCAAATAAGGGTGATAAATTCTGATGACAATGCAAACACATTCACATGCTGATGTGTTCAGTAACATTCCTCCTAAACGTTTAATTCTTTCTCTATTGTTGCCACTTAAGAAAAATATCAGCATGCATATTTTGAGCTCCTTTAAACTCATTTACTCCTTTATTAAACAGTACAAGAAAATAAAATTAGAAAGGTCAAACAACTGGTGTTTTAAATAGTAATCAATTCTCTAATTAATAGCAAGTAGATGTCAAAGAGTGATGTGTCCTTGTAAAGTATGGTGCTTTGGAGTGTAGAATGGCTGGATAACTACTCTGGGTTCAGGAAGAGCAGGATCTCTGGACTTAGTTTCAGGCTCCATGCTTTCACTGCCATACAGCTTGGATCTCATAAGATCTTTTTCTAGAGGACTCATTTGACGAGGGTTCTTTGCAGATCTCTTAACTGAGCTACAACTAACACTTCAGTGTCTGACTCTGAGACTGGAACTTCCTTCCCCACCAGGAACGTCTTGTTGCAATGGTTGGCCTGCAGGATGAAGACCCTCTGTCTTTTCTGTGCTGCTACTTCTCTGAAACAAAATTAACTTCAACTACTATGGTTTGAAGGAGGAGTGGATCTGAGGGAGAGGCGAGGTGGTGGTGGGGACTGGGAGGAGTGAAGGGAGGGGAAACTGCAGTTGGGATGTAATATATGAGAGAAGAATTAATTAATATTAATTAAAATAAATAAACTTAAATTTGAAAATTGCCATTAGAAACATTGTTGGTGGAAGTGGCAGTGATGGTGGTGGCCACCAGGCCAATCGCCTCCCAGTAATTCGTATTGTGCCTAAATCAAGGCCCTTAACTCTGGGTTGCACTTCATTAGGAATCAGAAAACAAAATGGATCTTTCTTGCTTCCTGCTTGGAGGTTTAGATATTATCTTGGCCCAGCAGTAACTCTTGATAAGCCCATCTAGTGAGTGTCATTTATGGCATTTTAATTCACCCTCTCACCAGGCCAAGCCAATGACCCATGTGTTCCTCCTGCTCATGAATATCTATATAATTCTAAAATAAAGGTTAAAAAGCAGAATAAATTTTTTCTCCTCTGGTTCTCATATCAGTGAGGAAGCATTTGGTCACTACTTCAGCACATGAAAGGAACAGGAACAAATGATTCCACGGTAGAAACAAAACCACTGGTACAGATTGTCTGCATAGACAACTATGTATTTATATATAATTTTAAATTAATTCTTAGTGAAAAAGTTGTACTTGAATTCTGGCTTTGTTAACGTTAGCCATGGTTATAGTTGATAAATACATGATACCATGTACATTAATATCTGCTTCCTTTTTTGTTAAAATTGGGACAATATTCCTGTAATGGGTGACTGTGGTAAGTATATTTAACTAAATTAATTACATAATTAATATAAAGAGATTTTGCTGTGTAACTCAATCCTCATGCTTTAGTCTCTCGAGAGCTTCTATCATAGGCAGAAACCACTATGCCTGGGTTAAGACTCAAATTAAATATTCACTAGTAAATGTTGACAACTATATTGGTAAAATGTGGTAATATAATTAGCAAAATACTTAAAATTATAGAAATTTGGAAGGAAGCTTCTTAATAGTGACTCAAATTGGACAAAACAGATTGGGCAAAATATGTAAAATAAATTAAAAAAAAATAAGACTTCCTTAACAAGTTTAATTAACTGTTCAGTATGAAACAGATAATAAAGGTCTTAACAGGCTGGAGTCTGGTATCCACCATATTGTTAACCCAGTTAAGATGTGTTTCTTTTTGCAATGGTTAGGTTTAAGCTTTTGTTAAGCTGCTGTGAAATAGAAGGTGTGTCACCACTTCTGGCCCCTCTGCCTGTATCCTGTTCCTGTGAGAAGCTGTTACTATGTTACCTAGTTGGTGATGTGACTGAGAATATTTAATCTGGTGCACTCTTAGCAGCCTAAGCCTGCTGCAGCTGATGGGAACAGACACTTTCCAACCATGACTAAGAGCAACAGTGTCGTTCAAAGAGCCATTGCAGTGACAAATAGTGAACAAAGAAGAGAGAAGACAAGCAAGGAATCTATGGCATTGCTAAAAGACAAAGTTTGGTTAAACGGACAGCAACTTAGGAAACTCAAACAAAACAAAAAGAAATGAAAGGAAAATAAACAGGAGAACTTAGGGGGTTTTAGTGACTTTGGGTTTCTCCCATCCTTGTCCTTTGTGCACCCCTGGGTTTGAGTTCTATGCTTTACTGTTATTATAAATAATTCCCCAGAAACATGTTTAAAGTCTCCATCTTCTTCTGGTGTCCTGCCCACATCAGAGTAGTTTTCAAGTCTGGTTCCTTTCTGCTCTTCCATTTTCCTATGTAGCTTCCGATTCTTCTCTATGTTCGCAGCTGCCATCATCTGAGCAGCTCACGTCTGGCCATCCACAACAATCTATCCTGCGGGCCAAATTTTCCTGAAGCATGGTGTTACTATGATACACTCTGGCAAAAGGCAAACTCTCCACTGGTAATCATCTCATGCCCAAACCCCACACCTTGGTATTCCAGACTCCTGTCGCTTCCCTCCACTCGGCTCTTCTAGTTTTAGCATAAGTCACTTGCCAAAAGGATTCCACAATCCCACCAGCGGTGGTATCCACACCTACCACTCTTGACAAAAGGATTCCACAATCCCACCAGCGGTGGTATCCACACCTACCACACCTGACAAAACGATTCTACAGTCGTACCAGTGGTGGTATCCACACCTATCACATCACTTGCCAATGCATGTGAAAATTTGGGCAGGCACATCTATCTCCCTGGCAGGCACTTTGCATTGCTTTTTGCTATACCAAATCTCTGCAGGCCCCAGTGAAAAAGTATGATACCTTTCAGAGGCCTTCCTTAAATAAGCCAAGAATGAACTCTTTTTTTTTTTAAACAGGGTTTCTCTGTGTAGCTTTGCGCCTTTCCTGGGACTCACTTGGTAGCCCAGGCTGGCCTCGAACTCACAGAGATCCGCCTGCCTCTGCCTCCCGAGTGCTGGGATTAAAGGCGTGTGCCACCATTGCCCGGTGAGAATGAACATTCTTAATTCCTGTAATATGCTCTTTGATCATCCCTAAGCCTAATGGATGTCTGGTCTGGGGTCTCCACCATTGTACCCATGCATCTTCAAAATAATTATTACTACCAATGTGTCAGTTGGATTTGTCTTGAGGAAATGAATTTTTATAGCTGTTCCTTGGGCTAGGTGTAGTGACCAGTGCCCATAATCCAGACATACATGTGGTTGAAGCTTGAGGATCAAAGTTTGAGGACAGCCTAAGCATATAACAAGACAGTGTCTCAAACAAAACAAAACATGTACAGGTTTGCTACTCAGTTTTAACAATGGGCCACTTTTTGTTTGTTTGTTTTTTGAGGATTTACTTTATAGACTGTATCTCAATAGTGACACAAAAATAAATTACAAAATAAGATATATTTTACTAACAGAGCATTTAGTTTTATCTTGATAGAACAAACATTCTATATTTATAGAATGAGTGATTCCAGGTCAAAAAAGGATGACTAAACCCATATTTATGATATTTGGAACATAAAAAATGGAATGGTATAAGTGATTTTGGTTTTCCATGAGATGGCTGGCACATTGGCTTCTAGGTTTTATTTTGTTTTTGTTTTTCAGTTTGAACATGACTGTTAGACGGGTGAGTTAAAATTAAATGGTATATAAGATACATTAAGACCAGTAAAAGAAATGTATGATATAATAATAAGTTTGTATTATTTTTAAGACCGTGTTTCACCTGAAATTCACGTTCTCTTCCTGACATGAAGGCAGAGTCAACTCTGCTGCTTGTTCACAGCTTAATTGTCAGGAAAAGCAAGAGCAGAAGAAACCACTGAAACTGCAGCTGGTTTAGTCATAAATAATAACCACTTCCATTTCCACAGCACCTGTGAAAAGGTCCCTAGAAATCTGATAACTTTTAAAACCATGCACCAGATTTCAAATGCAAAAATCTCCCGAGAGGTAATGTGGGGGTTAGGAATTTAAACACTTGAGGTCAGTAAATGGGAAATGTCTGCTTCTCATTATGATGTTATCTCATCTACATAAGCATGCTTTGTAATTTCCCCTTATTCTTTACTTAGAAATTCCACTCTGCTGAAAATATTAAGTCTATCTAAATATTTAGCACACCAAAATGTAAACAGTGTAGGTTTGTTGTGTTCTGTGAGTTGATATTTTAAATACAGCCTGAAATTGGTGCAATTTGAATTTGTATTTTTGCTTGGAATCCCAAGCTAAATGAAAATGCTGGCCCAGCAGTCGCCATGAAATGTTAGCTGCTCACCTCATTTACTTCTGCTTATTCCTTCCAGGGTTCAAGAATGAACAGAGACCCAGTGGAGAGTCTAGCACAGTGCTAGGACAGACTGGGGTTGTGACGTCACAGTAGGTGCTTTGCTCATGCCAACTTGTCAATCCTTGTAGGAATTGCAAGTAGGCATCTTAATATTTATTTTGTGACAGAGAAAATGGACTCTCAGAGTGATTAAGAAACTAGGCAGCCAGGATGCAAGTCAGAATTTGCTAGCCGCTAACGTCCCCATGTTTGTCATTGGATGGAATAGGGGGAGAACCCTGTTGAAAATACCTTTACATACTTTACATTACTTTCTCAAATCAAGGACGACTAGAAAATAGATTGTGGGCAAAATGCAATGGAAAATTTTAAGCACATAAGCTAAAATTTTGTAATGTAGTCTTCACAACTGACAGCCAACATTTTAATTTTGGAACATATGGAAAGGGTATGTGCGTCCAGTTGAGAAGAAAGCTGTGGGGCAAGACCATCTGCTTTTGATGCACTTTATCAGTCACCTTCTGGGGGAGGAGGGGAGGGAGGGAAATGACCCACTGCAGTTTACCAAGCAAGTTTGCCTGGTGCTAAAGCAAGGATTTCCCTGGAACTGACCTGTTCTTGCAGTGGTGACATGCTTCAGCTGTCTTGTCACATGCAGTACGACACACACAGAACTCTGCAGACAAATACGAAAGGCATCTATTTTCTCAGTAGGTGGAACTTCCACAAATTCTAGCCATTCACTTGATGCTACTAAAACTTAAAATCATGTTCTTTTAGAGGTAGGAACAACCTAAAAGACATTTTTTAAAACCTGAGCTTTGGGAACAGTGGAATCTAAGGATAAAACATTGTGCTTGAGTTATTTAAGTAAGTACAGAGCTGTTGTCAGGACCAGGGGCTGCCTACTGTATTTGCTCAAAATCCAATGTATTTCCCAACTTGAAGCATACTTCCTAAAATACAAAAACATTTATTTATTGTTTATTTATTTATTGATGTTGTGTGTGTGTATGCTTGCTCTGTTAGGGTTTTTTAGAGGAGCAGAACTGATAGAATGAATCTACACATACATAGAAAAGGGAAGGTTATTAGAATGATTCACAGGTTGTGATCCAGCTAGTCCAACAAGGCTTTCTACCAACGGAAGATTCACAAATCCTTTAGTACATTGAATAGCTCAATTGGTCTTCAGTATACACCAGAATCCTGAAGAAGTAGGCTCTAATGACAGTGAAGGAAAGGATTTGCTATAGAGAGCTAGAGCAAGCAGGCAAAGAGAACAAGCTTCCTTCTTTCTTGTCCTTTATATGCCTGCAAACAGGAGTGGTCCAGATTAAAGGTGGATTTTCCCACATCAAAGGTCCACACCAGAAGTGATTTAATTAAGAAAAATTCCTCTCTTGTGTACTCAGCCTTTTGGGTTTTAGTTAATTTCAGATGTAGTCAAATTGACAACCAAGAATAGCCATCACACTCACCATGCTATTCATGTGGAGGATAGAGAACCTATTTCTGAATTCAATTATCTCCATCTACCACTGGGTGCAGGGAACAAGCTTGGCTTGGTGGTAGGAGCACTATCCCCCTTCTGAGCCATCTTACCAACTAAGAACATTTTTTGAAAGGCAGCTTCAGAGTTCTAGTTTGCTTTGAAGTAGAGTTATTTCAAGAAAGTTTTGATAGATGAATCCTAGTTGCCATAGACTGGAATAGTGGATTATTTAAAGAATATATGTTGGAGTCTTTTTAATAAATGAAAGTCTACAATATGAACAATCTCTCTCTTATATTAAGGTAAAATTATTTTGTGGTTTAATGAAGCTATTCACTTAAGGTGGTACATTGATGTGTTTATGTGTGTATGGAAAGAGACAGAGAAAGAATAAAGAAAGTGCAACAGCTTGAAATACTTATTCTGTGTCCCTCTGCTTTGTCATGTGTTCCTAGCAGCTTGTTACTAGATGCCCACCCTGTCCCATTCCTTGTGTTAGAGCCCTTGTTTTCCAGTCCTCTAAACATACCTATGTATCAGACCTTAACCTTAACCTGTCTCCTTTTCTTCTTTTTCCTCTTAGGTTATCCGCTCAAATCCTAGTGTCATCTGTGGGTTGTTAACTTCTAATTTATTACTTTAAGCGCTGACACTTCACTAAAATCTAGATTTATGTAGCCCACACTACGTTTGCTATTTCCACTTTGTCACCTCCCATTTCCTGTGTCCAGGAGTTTGCTGCAAGTGACAGCCCAGCTGTTCATATTGTTGCTTGTACTCAAAACCCTAAAAGCATTCTTGACTCTTTTCTTTCCCATTCCATATCCAGGGAATTGATCACTCTTATCTGATCCTCTTCATAATATATCCAGGATCTACCTCTGTGATAACTTCCCACAGAACTCAGTTTCTAGCCCTTAATCTCTTATGGGGACAATAGCAGCTCTCTTTATCTTCCCCTTTTCACTCTTGCCCTTAAATTTTGTAAAGCACTACATAACACAAACATGTTTCTGCAGAAATTGTATTGATCACACTTAGTAAATTCCTAAGACCTTATCATGCTGCACCATGTTGCTGGTCTCTTATCTCATTCTCCGGCTTAGGCTCAAATAAGTTCTGATGGGTTATTTATCACTATCAGTGTGGTAATTTGAATGTAATTGGTCCCGGTAAGTTCATAGGGAGTGACACTATTAGGAGATGTGGCTTTGTTGGAGTGGGTATGGCCTTGTTGGAAGAAGTATGTCACTGTGGGGGTGGGCTTTGAGGTGTCATATATGTCCAAGACATGCTCAGTGCTTCAGACCATTTCCTGTTGCTTCCTGATCAAGATGTAGCCACCACCATGTCTACCTACATGCCGCCATTCTCTCTATCATGATGATAATGGATGGAACCTCTGAACTGTGAGTTGCCATCTCAATTAAATGTTTTCCTTTATAAGAGTTGCTATGGCCATGGTGTTTCTTCATAGCAATAGAAACCCTAACTAAGATAGAAGTTGGTACTAGGGACTAGGGTATTGTGATAGACCTGATCATGTTTTTGTTTGGAGGAATTTGAACTTCGGTACTTTGGAAAGCAGTAGAATGGTTTAAGCATTGCTTACTGGATCATACTAGTAGGAGCATGGAAGCTAGTGGTGATAAGAGATATTTGGACTGTGGAATACTGGCTCAAGAGATTTCAGAGGAGAATTTTAGTTGCCTAGAGATCATTATTGTGATATTTTGATAAAGAATGTGGCTGCTTTTTGCCCTTGTCTGAAGAATCTGCCTGAGGCTAAAGTGAAGAGTTTGGATTAATTCTATTGGCAGAGGAAATCTCAAAATAGCCTAGTATAGACTCTGTTGTGTGGTTATTATTGGTAATTCTAGTAAAGACTTATGATGAAAAGGAGCAGGGTAAATTACAATATGTAAAATTTAAGGAGAAAAGGAGGGAATGGAAAAAAGTGGAATGGAGCTAAGTCCTATATTCAAGGAGATAACAGATGAAGAAAGGGGAATAAAGGGAGTGGTGGATTCAGGGCATAATCCCACCCAGCTAAGTTTCCAACTTGTGAAATGGAATTAAAGAAAAGCTTAGAGCTAGGTGTGGTGGTGCATGCCTTTCATCCCAGTGCTCATATTGAAGAGGCTTGAAAATCTCTGAGTTTGAGGCCAGCCTAGTTTATGGAGCAAGTTCAAGGACAGCCCCATGATGTTGGAGAACCCAGAGTCATGGTATACCTGCCAAGGAAAGCTGCTAACTGGGAGTAGAAGCAGTTGTGTTGCATCCAACAAAGCTGAAAGAAGTTGGAGATTTAAAGAGAGTTTTGACATCAGACACGGAGATGCAGAGTTTGGAGTTTGCCTGACTGGTTTTCAGTCTTGCTTTGGTACAGTATTTCCTCACTGTGCTCCCTTCCCTACCATTTGGAATGGTAATGTATTTCCTGTGCCATTATATGTTGGAAGTATGTGATCTGATTTTTAATTTTGATATTATAGGGGATTACAGTTAAGAGACTGACATGAGTCTCAGAAGAGACTTTGAACTTTGATCTTTAAAGCATTGTTGAGACTGTGATAGACTATGGGGACCTCTGAAGTTTGACTAAATGCATTTTGCATTATGATATTTTTATAAGCTTATGGGGGCCAAGAATAGAATGTGGTAGTTTGGATTTAATTGATCCCCATAAGCTCACAGGGAGTGACACTATTAGGAGGTGTGGCTTTGTTGGAGTAGGTATGGCCTTGTTGGAAGAAGTGTGTTACTGTGGGGATGGGTTATGAGGTCTCATATATGCTCAAGCCATGCTCAGTGCTTCAGACTATTTCCTGTTGCCTTCTGATCAAGATGTAGCCAGCACATGTCTACCTACATGCTATCATTCTCTCCACTATGATGATAATGGATTGAACCTCTGAACTGTGAGCTGCCACCTCAATTAAACGTTTTATGTATATACATATATGAGAGAGTACTCTTGTTGACTAGCTGCTTATTTCCCTATTTAATGTTTCTCTCTCCTCCTTCCTCCATCCCCAAACCCCCTAATTAAAATTTTTATCTGCCTCTTGTACTAATCTGTGAGTTTCACAAGGTCAAAGATTTCACTTATTTTGTTCAGTGCTGTATACTCTATATCTCTGGTAAATACATAATGAAGACATTAACTCAGAATATTTTTTCTTCATTAAATTATGGACCTTGGGACACAGGTAAAAAAATTCAATGTGTTAATATGAATACAATCATCAGATTATTTTACTTCATCTTATTTATGCTATTGTATTATATAAATACAATATAAACATTATCATTATATTACAATATTTCTTATTTTTGCTGTCTTATTAATATAAATGTCATCACATTACTTGAGTTCATCTTATTTATGCAGTCAGATCAAAGGGGACACAGCATTGCCTTTGATAATCAGTTGCACTTTCTGCCTTTACTCTTTAAAGCGTATTACAAGCCATGAAATAAATGTTGAACATGTGAATATATATTTGCATATTGTTTCAATCATAAGCACCAGGAAATGAAGCTTTCTATGACATAATGTGGGTTTGGAATATGATGTGAGATCTGTGGTTCAGGAAATGCTAAAGGAATTAACTTCATAGGCTCTGAGGCTGCAGGTAAGCAGCCAAGCTGCTTGTGGGCAGACACTCTCTATGGCTATATGTGCTTTGTAAAATTGTCAAAAACTTCACATTTTCAGTGAACATTCAGTTCTGTGTGGAAGTGACTACACAGCAAAAACTGGATGAGCAAATTAAAACTTGGTGAAAGAGAGAAAGAATTTAAAGAGCTTAAAAAAATAAATAAATTTCACACAATTTGAGAGCAAATCTCAGGATTCATGTGAACATGCCAGGCATAGAAAAGTTATCAACAGAGCTTCTGCTGGCTGTCTTCTGCTCTGAAGCCCAAAGCCCATTGGGGTGTGCTTACTGCCTCATAGTGTTCACAGGCTCAGAAATCCTCATGTCGCTCTATTCAGCAATTTTATAATTTTGAACAACAAATAACATTTGACATATATAACTTCCTCAGATAAAACGAATGTTTCTGGTTAACACAGACAGACTCAATATGCTAGGAGAGCTCACAGTAGGGTAACTAGTTGTCTCATGCATGTGTAAATATGTGAGACACATGTGGGAGTTTCAGAAAGGCACAACACATCGAAGAAGAAGAAGGATTGAAGTAGAAAATGCCAAAGAGCACGAACTGCAGGCTTGAACCATGGGAAGCTGCTGCAAGACAATGGGAAAGAATGGGTTTTGAAACTACTGTTTATTTATATGCTATGCAAAGATGTTCTTATTCCTGGTCTTGATTTTGTTGGCTTCTGCTTTCTTGTGCATTCTTGTGCACAAGGTTTCTTATTTAGTATACAATGAGGAATACATAACCCCAGTAAAAGATCTCATTTTAAAAAGGCTATATTTAAATAACATAAAAATGTGTATAAAAAGTGCAGTTTGTGCTAGGAAGAGACAGGTCAGCAGTTAAGAGCACTTGAGGCTCTTGCAGAGGCCCAGGGTTCAGTTCCCAGAATCCACATGACAGCTCAAAACCACTCTCAGGAGAGCTGAAGCCTTCTTCTGACCTCCATGGGCACCAGGCTTGTACATGGTGCACATATACATGCAGGCCGAACATTCATATACATAAAATAAAAATAAACAAATCTAAAATTGTTTTAAAATAATAAAGCACAAATACTAGCATATATAGTCTATATTAAAAGTTCATCTTCTGCTAAGGAAAACTACTAAAGTTTGTAATATTACAGATATAAAATGCAGACAGCCACATTCTTGTTCAAATTCATCTACACTATTTTAAAAAGCTTATGTTCATACAGAGATATTGTACTTCAAAAAGTATATTGAAAAATTAGACAGCATGTACAGAAAGAGCAAGAACTTGATAGAGGGTGACCTTGATATCACACTAAAGGAGTTTGCATTGTTTTGTCAGATAGTTGAAGGATATAATAACTCTCTTCATAACTGTGAAGAGCTGTTATTAGGAGAATATAGACCAGCTGTTCTTCAGATTCACAAAGTAAACTTTGGCTGGTTTTGTTTAAAAGTTTGAGAAAAAGCTCTGGAAGTAAAGGTTACATATGGGTTTCTGAAGATTGGCAGTCTTCTTGACAGGAAATGTTGAGGTCTCATTTGCTTTGATGTTTTCGCCTAGTCTGAGGAACTCCACTGTACTTGAGATATAAGCTCTTAGATTTAAATTTACTAATACCACATCCATTGATAATTGGTAGCAGAGGCAGGGCTGCTCATTTGTGTTAACAGGGAGTCAGGGTTCTCTCTTTGGGGGCTTTATTCTTGTCAATAAAAGTATTTAGAAATGGACTTTGATGGAAGCTCAGCCACAAGGTATTAGACTTTCATTTACAAAGAACAAGCCAGGCAAGCTGTGACCCAGCAACTACAAGGATCAGAGAAGGGAAGTGGAAGAGAGAAAACCATGCCATTTGTGTCAGGGTACAAGAAAGCAGGAGGGTTCAGGAATGGAGGTAGGCAAGCAGCTGTTGGCAGGAGAAAAGCAGGAGTGGGAGGTGTTTCAGAGAGAGAGTGAGAAATCCCAGAGTATTAGGAAACCACGTTTAGGCTTTTGGCCACAGTATTTGGCCAAAATTAGAAAGAAGGGAAAAAAAAATGTCACATTACTCTGAGTAACTCAGAAAAGTGGGTGGGCAGGCTTCGTGGTAGAGGCTCCATAAGTGGCCGCAATGGAGAGGGATTATCTTGGAAGAATAGGCACATTATCTCACCAAAGGGATAATTATTCCTCCCATCTCCTTAGTATGTCCCCAGGTGAATCTGGTTTCCTTTGGAGTGGACTACTAACCAGGTGATTGACTGGTCCAGCTGGAAAGAGACAATAACGTACAATGTTTTAATTTTTGGAGCAGATTGGAATTCTATGTATTTACTCAGATCCAGGAGGCCTAAGTAGTGGCAAAATTGATGCTTATCTTCATAGTGTTACCAGGGAAATGGAAGGTAAGCTCAAAGCTATCTATGAGAGAGGGATTTATCCTCAAAGGCTTTCAATGCTACTGTAACATTCCTGCCTCAAGAGTTGAGACCCTAAAAGTATTTGTGATAGGCTGAAATTGGTGGCTAGATATAACCCATATCCACCACCCAAATCCAAAGATTCAATTCCAAAACTGTTTCCCAGAAGAGCTTTAATGTCTGGAGTTTCAGTCACACACACCTACATGGACAGCATCCAGGCAGGAGTGCTCACTTAGGGGAAGACATAAGCCAGAAGAGCTTCCTCCTGGCACTTCTGGCCTCTGACCAGAACAGTACCAATAATCTTTCTTGCTTAGACGAAGGACAGGAATGGAAGTGCTGCTTATGGATCCCCTGACCTAAAAGCTGCCTAACCCAATTTTGTCTCCTGTCCTCCCATCACCTCTCTCAAGAGGTATCCATAACAGTCCTTAGGGAATCCTGTCCAGATCTGGGGAAGTGGAAGTTTCCTTTGCTCTCTGTTTCTTCTCCCTTGATAATAAATTTCCCTTGAGTCTTGGAGATGCTTTGAGTCTGTTTTGTTTGCTGTCATCCTAGCTTGCTTTTAAAATGCAAAGAAAAAAAGAGAAATTTTATATTTGAACATGGGAATCAGAAATTGAGAATATATGCCTTTTAATTTAACAAGGTCTTTCACTCACGTTTAAGTCCTCTATCTGGAGTGCTCATTCATTAACTCATGCAAATGTGAGGGAAAATAGAAGCTCATGTCTCAGACTTACATATAGCATTCATTTGCATATCCATGCACACACACACACCTTATTTTACATTAAATCTGTCTCTATACTATTTATATTTATACCCATTTGCTGAGTCCAAATATATCTGACCATTTTTTTTTAATTCAGCCAAGTGTTCTTTAGAAAGTATTCTTAAGTTATATTTGGTAAGACTTTGCAGCAAAGCTGAATTATGGTGGAAATCCTATACAAATACTCAATCTTCCCAACAGCAATAAATTACAATGCCAGAAACATAAGGTGCTGACCTCCCAGTGTGAACAAAGAGTGGGGGGTGGGGGTGAGTGATGGGGAGGGAGCTCTGATTAGAAATGCTTTTCTTGAAGAATAAAGCATTTATGCAGGGAAACAGCCATGAGTAAAGTCACTCCTGATATTTATCCATATAAAGTACAAGAGGGTTTTCTTCAAGGGAAAAAAAATAAAGAAACCCCTATGTTTTAGATTGATACTGAAAGTTATAAATGTTTAATGCATCTCATTACTACAAGTTTACAGGGTCGTTTTTACTTAAATAAATGAAGGCATGTTTTTTTTTTTAACGAAGAAATGAATGAACAATCCTTAATGTGAAGAAGCATTTGGTAATTTTAGGATATCAAAGTGACAAACGCACTATGTGCAGATCTCTTTAAAATACCAGCACACTGCCTGAGCTGGAGTGTGTGTAGTTGTGTGAGGGTCAGGATCAAGGAGTGCTGTTGTGCTTGTTGTTTCACAACAGGGAGCAGCTCCCAACTGTGAGCCAGGACAGAAGCAGCATCCTTGCTTCCTTCATTATCTCCCTGCAGCCCTACCTCTAGAAACATCCCAATAAAGCAGACCCTGGAATAAGGAAAGGACTTTGCTGGGCCAGAGTCATCGTCTTCCTCATTGGCTCTTAACCTCTGACCCGGATTATTTTTAAGAAAATACCAGTTTCACACCAGTAAAGACCAATTATTTGGATTAGGTGCAAATATTAGTATTAAACAAGAACAACTAAGGCTGCTAGCCGTGTGTGATTTTTTTTAATGCGAAAGTGTGTCTGGGAGCTAATTTAACATCTGATTGTGAATTCCTACATTACGAGTGGCAGTGAGATAATTCAGGCATGTACATCTCATGACTTCAGCTCTGCCATTCCATCTTTTCATGGTCCTCTCTGATTCATCTCTTCCTGTGCCATAGACCATTCTCTTTGCCACAGCCATAACCAAATCCACTTGGACAAAACTTCACTAAGACAACCATCTCTTATCTTGGTTTTCCTGTCAAGGTGTTGTGTAGTGGTTTCCTCCCAGACTGAAGCATTCCGATCTTCAGTGAATCTCTTTAAGACAGGAAATAAACAACACAAAATAACTTCAGGAAGTCCCTGAAACTGACCAGATTCACTAGCCTCCTCTGTCTCTGAGAGAATATATTCAGTAACAACTGCTGAGAGTCACTCTCATACAAATCAGTTTACAAAGAACGACTCTCAGACAAGGAAAGGTACTTAGAAGAGGCTTGGACCATACCAGCCACCTAGAAGAAGCAGAGCTTAGCCAAGCCCCTGAAAGAAGCAAGGACCAGCCAAACTGGGAAGAAGAAACAAAGACCAGCTGAGCTACTTGGAAGAAGCTTAGACAACTGAGCCTATCTAGAAAGCACCCTTCAAACAGTTGAACTGCCTACAGTCTGCATATTGTGCCTTAGATCTCCATGCTGTTGTGGGCTTTGGTGATATAGTTGTCTTTGAGTCATTTTTGATAATATAAGTAATGCCTCACACACATATTTTTGTAAGTAATCCCAACAAAACTCGAAGTTGAACTTTGGTGCTATCTGTACTTTGGTCCATTTTTATTAGTTCCATATCTGTGGTGAGTAGGCATTTGTTCATGTCTCCCAGGAATTATTGTCACACCACACTGGATCATATGGCACACAAGTATCTTCCTTAGACACAGGTTTCAACCTTTAATTGCCTAAATATCTCCCCAACTTTCTGTGGCTGTCTATTCTTCCAGACAAACATTTTCAGTTTTGAAGTAGTATATTTTAGGCCCTTGACCATCTGGTTTCCATACCAGGAGCTTCTCACTGAACAGCAGGGATCTACAGCTCCCCCAGCTTTGTCTGGATCCAGTATTTCCTGAGCCCTGCCTTCTGCAATTTCTTTTTTGTTTATGAAATGCTGATTCCTTTTGCTCAGCTGACACAAGTCTCAGCTCAAGGATCATTTCCTGAAGGATTTCTCACCATGCAAGTGTACTCACTTCAATCCCCTGTTCTTAATACTCAGTTTTTGGTGCTATAGAATTTGCATTTGTACAATATTCCTTGAGTCTTTGTTCAGTTCTGCTTCTGGTTCTTCAATGATGTCGAAGCTCTTAGCAACTGGCACAGTTCCCCACACATAGTAGGTACTCAACTTCTCAATTTTCTAAAGGACTGCAAAGTGATTAAATGGCACAGAGTGTACATGAGCTCACATCTTAGTGGCTTAATGCTGAGTATGCATAGGCTGGAAAGTCTGTCTGCATTCCAGTGCCAGAATTATATTTATGAGGACATGTGGAGGGCAGAGCAGACTAGAACACTGTAGTCCAAAAAGACAGGAAGAGAAGACCATTTTTAACCTTAGACTGTACATAGATCCCCAGAAGATTTTTTTTTTTAAATTATTGAGAGAAAGGTCAGTTCTAAGTTTGACAAAATGCATCACTGATTGGGTACTCCATACATAGAACTTAAGTATCCTGAGCTGCTGGATGATTCCTGCATGCTGCTCATACCAAATGTTCTCTTTTAGTGTGTAGAAGGAGTCAGAATTTGCTAACAGAAGAACAGAAAGTCCTTAATGTGGGGACCCACAATATCCATTTCCTTCTCTGCATCCTGCTTTCCATTTTTCATTCTGACTGCGCAGAAGATATGTGAAAAGTTGCCTAAGTTGCTCCTTCATTATATCTGCTCTATTTCCCCTTTAAAAGTTGCCTTTCTTTCTCAGTTTTTCTATAACATCTGCTTGACTTTGATTTTTAGCCTTAAATAAAAAAAAAAAGAAAGAAAGAAAGAGAAGAATAGGGCTATTGAGAAGACTCAGTGAGTAAAGGCACTTGTGGCAGAGCCAGAGGACCTGATTAGTTCCATATGACCAACATGGTGGAAGAAGAGAAGTGGTTCCCCCAAACCATTTTCTAACCTCCATACATGTGCTGTGGCACACACACAAAATAGTAAATAAATAAATAAATAGATAGATAGATAAATAGATGTGATACATTTTAAAGTCAAAGAGCATGAAAACAATACTGTGCAATTTTGAGCAGATGACAGAACTGAGTCTTTTGCCCCATCCATGGCCATTTAGAAGCAATCCTATCAAGTCATGATGAGGCCATTGTTTTTGTTAATGATTGGCTCAGGAACTAAGCCAATGAGATTTTCTAAGGTATAAAAAGCATTTAAGGAAGATATAAGAATGCATATGAGGCAATAAGATACAAAAGGAAGCTTGCTAATTTTTTTTATGAGAAAAATGTGTTTTTTTTAAAACACATTTATTAGAGTCCCAGAAGGAAAAAAATATCTCCCACTAGACATGGCAAAAGAAAAATATGCTTATTTTCTGTTCTTTGCTGCATTATACCTCAGGATCAGCATGTTTTACAGACTGAAGGTTTGTAAGGTCCCACACTGAACAAGTCTAAAGGGCTAAATTTTTCTAGCATGTGCTTATTTCCTGTCTGTGTCACAATTCTCAGAAGACTCGAAGATTTTTCATTATTATTACACCTGTATGGTGATCTGTGATTAGTCATTTGTGAGGTTATAGTTGTAATCATTTAGAACCAGAAGCTGTGACTATAATAATAAAAATGATCAGCTGTGTTCAGTGACCAGCCATTCCACCATCTCTCTCTCCATCTCCAGTCTCTGAAACACACTATATAGAAATCAGAACAATGAATAGCCATCTAATGAGATCAATGTGTAGTGATTCGAAGCTATTATCAGGGCTTTAGAGGCTGAGGCAGGAGGGTCAGCATGAGTGTGAGGTTCACTCAGGCTACACCATTGAGTTCCAACCCATTGTGAAATACAAAGTGAGACCCTGCTACAAACAGACAAACAAACAAACATGCAAACAAAAACAATCCCCATAGACAAACAAAAAATTATTACCATCTATTTGCCGTGTGTTCAAATAAAAAGGAAAAGTCTCAGGTCTCTCACTTTAAAATGAAAGCTATAAAATTGTTAATCTTAATGAAGAAGGCATGTTGAAAGATAGGCCCAAATCCTGTTCTTTTAACACCATGGAGTTAGCAGAGTTGTGCATGCAAAGTAAAGATTACTGAAGAAAAGGAAAAATGCTACTCCAGTGAGTGCATTGATGAGGAGGAGGTGAAACAGCCTGACTGCTGGTGTGGAGTGTTTAGTGGGCTGCATGGGTCCGTAAGTCAGAAGCCAGAGTGTAACAGAGAGCAAGGTCTAAGTCTCTTCAGATCTATTAAGCGGGAAAGAGGTAAGAAACATATAGGAAGAAAGTCAGAAGTCAGCTGAGGAGGTATAAGGACCAAAGTGCTCTTCAAAACCTGCAGGTGTCAGTTGAAACAGAGATCCCTGATGTAGAAGCCACAGTAAGTGCCACAGAGGAACAAGCTCTGACCCCTGGTGATGATGTAATGCTATAGGACAGCCTTTGACACAGACACAGCAGTCTTAACTGGAAAAAAGGTACTATCTAGGACTTCCTCAGCAACAAAGGAGAAGTTCAGACCTGTCTGAAATGGTCTGTCTTGTGAGAAACCAGGGCTGCTGGTTTAGAATTTAGAATGATCTGTTTTGCCTGTGCTTTGCAAATGGAACAACTGAGCCTGTGAAGTGCCATATCTCTTCTTTATATGCTTACTGAAGAAAAGTTTTATTTATATTTTTTGAGGGAATGGGAGGCACATGGCATTGTGATATGGCCCTGGCTGGCCCTCACCTCATGGCAATCTTTCTGTTTCAAAATCCTAAAAGATGGGATTGTAGGTGTGCACTACCACAGCCATGTAAAAGCTTTGATGGAAATGGTCAATGAGATTGATTTTTTATTTTAATCCAGAAAACACAGCATCTATTCTGCAGCTCATGAATCAAAATAATTTTAACTTTCAGAGCTTATTATTTAAGAGCAGGGGCTAATAAGACAGCTAAGTGATAGAACATTTGTCTAGCATGCACAAGGACCCAAGTTCAATGCCCAGAACTCAGAGAAAAAAGGGAAAATATTATATAAAGTTGGAGTCCTCATATATAGGAATTCATCCTGTGTGTCTGGAAAGGGCCCTCAAAATCTGGAAAGGCTTCTTCATCCAGATGTCAATAAGAACATTTGTGACTCCTGGAACCAAGTCAAAATTCCAACAGTAACAGGAGTTGGGGAAGATGATTGTGGCTCTACGGAGTGACCTTGAAGGGTTCAAGACTTCAGGGATGAGGGAAATGTTGAACTTGGTTAAAAGAGCAGAGTAGCCTGAAGTGAAGGGAAGGCACAAGGGTGTGACAGGGGGACGGTGAGCACAAGGCTTTGCTGCTCTTGATGGTTTCTCATGGGAACGTGCTCCAGGTGAAGATGCTGTGGACACTGTTGCCGTAACAGGAAGGAGGCAGGATACTTACATAAACTTCACTGAGAAAGCAGCAGTAGGCTTTTGAGAGGATTGATTTTAGGTTCGAAAGAAGTTACACCCAGGATAAAATATTGCCAGTGTATCTGGAGCTATGAGGAAATCATTCATAAAAGGAAGTGTCAGTCAGTGCCCAAACCCTGCACTGTTGCCTTACAAAACTGCCACATTCACTTCAGGCTCTGGGAGCCACCATTCTATTGAAGTCATCCATGCTGACAAAGATTTCTACTACCAAAGAATTCTGGATCCTGAAGATTCTGTGATCATGGGCATTTAAAGCATAAAGACACCTTTCAATTGCTATGTATATTGCTTTTAGGTGCAATGTTATTGCACATGCAATAAACTGTGTTATATTAATGTATTAATAAAACTCTCTTGTACATCAGGAAACAAAAGACATCATGTAACTTTATTGCAGTAATCATATATGCAGTAGTCTGAGACTGACCCAGCAACATCTCTTGAGATATATAAAGCCTTTCTGTTGTTATTGTTTGTTTGTTTGAGTCAGGGTCTCATGTAGTGCAAACTGGCCTTGATCTCATCATGTAGCAGAGAATGACTTTGAAATCCCAGTTCTCCTGTCTGCACCTCCCAGGTGTTAGATTACAGACAGCCCTGTGCTACTAGATGACTGGAATGCTTGGAGTCTTAATTATGACCAAGAGTCACTGATTTACCACGAAGCAACAAGACTGGTGATGATCATTACATGCTTAGTGTCTGAGGGACATGATGAAAAGAATCAGAACTGCCAGTGAATCATGCCTTGTTAGTTTGAGTTGGTTTCTTATCAGCACTTCATGTGCCTTAAGTGATCATGAACACTGATATCAAACCAAAGGAAGGTCATGCCTGATTCTAAATGCCCAAGACATATTTGATTATTATTATTAGGTGGTATTAAATGTCATTTATTTATTATTTTATTGTATTTTTAGACAAGGTCTTGCTATATCGGCCATGATGGCCTCAAAATCACAATTGTTTTGCTTCTATCTCACATTGGCAACATGACTGGCATGCCTGTCTTATTTTGTTAAGAGATACTAATATAGCTCTACCACAGAAATATCATTACGCATTAGGTTATCAATATTAATCCAGCATAGATCATAGGGATGACAGTAAAAAGTGCCAGAAGATGAATGGTGAACACATTTGTACAGTTCTATAAGTGTTGGGAAGGACATCAGCAGACTATGGTAGAGAAGTAGGATCTGATCTCATGCACAGGCAGAGAAGACAGGGGAAGGTGGCTGAGGAGCAGCATGGAAGACGTTAGGAGGAAAAGGAGGACTTTGTATTTGGAAATTTAGCATGCTCTCAGGGAAAGAGCAGGAGAGGAGAGAAGCAAACATGGAGGCTGGCAAGATATGCTGGACACTGTGGGTTTCATGCAAAGCCTCAAAACACAAGTACTAGCACTGGATGCAAACAGCAGAAGGTTAACACAGCTCTACTCTACTCACTTGCTTTGAGTTATTTTAAATGTTTACACGAAGGAATGAATGTTAATAACAGAATCCTTGAGTATACCCTAGAGAAGGCAACCATATTTCTAGCAAGACTTCTAGTAAGCCAGGTGGATAAAGTTCCCTGATCTTGAAAACTTTTAAATACTTTAGAATATTCAAAATAACCACTTCACCTCAGAGCGTGTTGATGAAGCCACTAAGCATCCTCAGCTTTATAAAGTTACTATTGGTGTTGGAGGGCCCAGGGTTTAGTGAGTGCTCCAGGTATGAGGAGATTCACATATGTCTTTTTCATTCAGTTGAGTTCTGCACATGATCATTAACTGCTTTGTACCTCAATTGACTTTGCAGAAACTAGCACACACCATAGCATTAAGGGTACCCAGCAATCAGGAATTAGATTTCCAATATTTTACATGGGTCTTTTTTTTTTTTTTTTTTTTGGTTTTTCAAGACAGGGTTTCTCTGTGTAGCTTTGCGCGTTTCCTGGATCTTGCTCTGTAGACCAGGCTGGCCTCGAACTCACAAAGATCCGCCTGCCTCTGCCTCCCGAGTGCTGGGATTAAAGGCATTTGCCACCACCGCCCAGCTAACATGGGTCTTATAGTGTACTTGCTGTGTCATCTGAATTGTGCAATGCGGTAAGCTTTTTGAACTTCAGTATCTCTCTGTGTAGCATGGAGATCATATTACTTCTATGGGAGAAGTCTGTTCTCGGTATTAAATGAAATAATAACATTGAACATGATGCCTAGAACACAGCAAACACTCAGAAATATTAGCAGTTCATTGTCAGTAGTCATGGTTATTGATCTATGTATACTACAGGTGAAATATGAATATACTTGGAGCAGCAGTGTATTTGGAGTTACTGGACAGCTGACCTTTGGCCCTCAGCTACACTTGGGAAGTGTCCCTAGAAAGTAGGACACTGGGAGCAGCAAAGTCAGTAAAAGCAATCTAGATAAATGCTGTTATAGGTCACCAGCATCCTGAAATTCAAAGTTCAGACATGGGTAGATAAAAGAAGATGTCAAGCACCACCCCCACTCCACACACACACACACACACACACACACACACACACAAAAAAAAAAAAAAAAAAAACAAGGCAAATCTGGACTACCTCCATGTTAAACATCTGCTGGCCCAAAGGCAGTAGAACTATGTCTTCTGGAGAATTAAAGTCTGAATATAGACTCTGGCTGAAGGCAGAAGGCCTGCTTTCTAGTTTAATCCTGTCATTTATAAGCTATTGAGACTGAACAAATGTTGTGTCATTTTCATTATTTTATTTGCTCATTAGTAAACTAGGCGTGTGTATGGCTTTTTTACCTACCCCAAAGCATTGTTGGTGTGACTAAATGAAAGAAACCACTTGGGAAAGTCTAAAGAGCTTCACCAAGTCCTTAATAAATCCTTTTGGTGATATTTTTTGAATCTTTGTCGTGTTCCATGGATGGTAGTTTAAAACAAAAAGAAATATGTTGCTTTTTTGTTTTTGTTTTTGTTTTTCTAGACAGGGTTTCTCTGTGTAGCTTTGCGCCTTTCCTGGAACTCACTTGGTAGCCCAGGCTGGCCTCAAACTCACAGAGATCCGCCTGCCTCTGCCTCCCAAGTGCTGGGATTAAAGGCGTGCGCCACCACCACCCGGCGAAATATGTTGCTTTAAAGGAAAAACAAGAGAAGAACAGCTAGACTTTCCTGAATACTTCGGTGAAGCTGGTAGGCCCTGTGGTGCTGGCACATGGAAAGACCTCAAGCCTCTGCACTGAAGGAGGGAGGGGCTTCTGGGAAGGCTAAGTGCATTACCTCATCAAGGCGATAATTAGCCCCCCTCCCCTTGCTTTCTGGGGAATCACCTTTCCAGGGGCTGGGGTGGGTGTGGGGGATGCCAATCCTGGTCAGGTGACTGACAGGCCTGACTGGATTAACTTCTAAAATGAGAAAACAAAAGCACGCGAGGATTTAGGTAGGTTCCAATTTAGGTAGATCTCCACCCAGCTACTCTTTCCACCAGGGGGAAGTAGTTTTGTCTTTATGAGTGTCCACAAAGCCCAGATACTCTACATTTACGTACACTGATTTAAATGCTAAGAATGGGCTTTGCTTTTCACTGTTACTTAGAAAGAAGAGGTGGGATCTAAAGGCCACTGTGAGGGAGCTGTTCATGCTCAATGGCCTCCAACCCTGTTAATCCATGTAACGGATTTGCAACAGCTTGTATCTCTTTATTTTTTATGCATTGATTGGTATTCATTTCTCTTTTCCTTCTTTTCTATCTCTTTTCCTCTCACGTAAGAGCCAAAAGCCTCAGCACAGTTTCCCTGTCACTCTGGGCCTTCTCATTGTTTCTCTGAAGCTACCCCTCAGACCCTGCAGCTGCTTGCCACCTTCCATTGCCAAACACATGGTATTCTCCCTTTATCTCCCTTCTGGCAGCTGCCAAGATTTCCAGCTTTCCTGCCTCGTTGTTTTCTGTCAAACGCTAATGAAATTGCCCAGGAGCTTCCATTTCAGTCTGTTTTAAAATTCTTTTATGAACAAGACTAAGAACCGCCCCCCCCCCCCAAAAAAAAGAGACCTGTTTCTCCAGTAACAAAGATGCATAAGATTCAGTAGAACTCAGTGCAGATGGAACTGGAGAATATGTTACAGAGAAGACAAAGCATGAGCTTATTTTAGATAGATGCTTGGAAGTTTTTCAGGGGGAATGAGGTGGGAAGGATGGTACAGGGACAAAGGATAAAATGTGCATAAAACATAAAGCTATCTCCATGAATTGTATTAGGCCCCTTTGCAGCCAGGACATCAAGCTGAGTGAGGTCTTGCATTCTTTTGTGGTGTCATCACACACTTTCAGCCTTATTACTCTTGGGACCTTGATCCTTGATGACTCATGGTCCCGTGATTCTTTCACGTATGTCACAGGTGTCCTTACACCTGCAGATGTCATGGCCTCTGGTAGTGAACAATGAGTATACCTTCCTCTCTGGTTTCACCAAATAATATTTCTACATCCTTTGATGTTGCACCCCTGCCTTAAGCAAAGGACACTAACTAAGCAATGACTGTGGCTGATCACATCATTTCTGCCTTACAGCTGAACAGAAGGTTTCAGTTTTCGCTGTCTTCTAGGCTACTTAACTCTCCCCAGCAGAAGTATTCAGATGATGAAGCCCAACTGTTAGGATAATCATGTTGATGTAAGACATCTGTATATGACTTCATGACATCTGGCACTGTTTGGAATATAAGGAATCCAGAGCTCTGCATTCTCTAAATACACCATGTGACAGCTAAAGAAATGTTTGCTCATTGGGACAGTAACAAAACTGTCAAGCCAGGTGAAATAAGGAAAGGTATTCTCTACAAATAAATCTATAGAAATATATGTGGCATGTGTTATATGTGAAAAAGTGAAGTCAAGGTACAGGCATTTCACATAATTCAAAATCATTTCTATGTTAGGTATAGATGGACTCTTGCAAATCACCTTTACATTTGTCTAAAGAGAAGTTCATTTAACAAACACTTAACAAGAAATAAATAGCTACATGCTAAGTATAATGCTGGGAATAAAATGATGAAATGCTCCTTCAAGCAGGTAACATGCAAGCAAACATGTAGACACATGGCAAAAACAAGTCATGAATTAGTCATTTCTCCTTGAGACCACTCCAAATGGCCTTCACAGGATGCCTGGCCTGGTGCTTTGCCCCTCCGTAGTTGTAAGTGGAGAAGGCACATGACTAGGAGAGAGTAGTGTGTTTTCTCTTGGGACTTCTCTACCAGTACATTCAGAAGAGATTCTCTTTCCACCTGGTTGGCTAAGACAAGACCACAGAACTCTGAATGTCATTTTGGTAGTCATCTTACCCACCACAAAGAATGTGGTGAAGAAAGAAGAGTTGGAAAAAGGAAGGAAGGGGAGAGGGAGGAGGAGAAGGGAGAGGGAAGTTAGAGAAAAAGAGAGAGTGCCAATTGTATCTGTAGTCTCTTATAATTCTTCTTCCATTTGTCTAAAAATTCATTTATTTGATACCTGAATGTGGGACATTGTAAGCATCATATCCTAAAGCATTAAAGTAGCAGAGTTGAGAAGAAGTGAAACTAAACCCCCAAATTTTCATTACAAATATTCAGTTGTATATTCTGAGAAAATAGAAATTAGGGCTCATGCTACCAAGGGTCACCCTTTACAAAAACTAGTATAGTGGCTATTTACAAATGTTTGTGGCACCATCCTTTTTTTTTTTTTTTTTTTAAAAAAAAGGAGGTATATTTTCTAAGAACCAGCTGTTCAACATTAGGAAATTATGTATGTGCACATTAGAGTATATGCACAAAGACTTCCTAGTAATTATTTGTAGTAAACTTGAGCTAGAAACAAAGAAATGTTCCCCACAGTATAATTGCAGATAAACGCACAATGAAATACTATACATGAGTAAAAAGTGAATGACATATACATATTTAATAGGATCTTACTATCACAATATAAAGTGATGGAATCTAGGCAAGGAAACACAGAAAGCAATTCCATTTACTTAATAGAATAAGAAAAGAACTCAAATATGTCACGTTGAATTACTTGGCAAAATACTAAAGAAAGGTAAAATATAGGACTAGTTCTGAGAAAAGGGAGTAACATGCGGGTTTTGTGCTACTAGTAAGTGTTGAGTTTGGACTGGCAGGTAACAGTGTGAGGATTCAACTGGATTAATCAACTGGATTGGATTATGCATGTGTGCTGTATTTCACAGTAAACACCAGAAAGCAAAACAAGCACTCTAATAATCAAATCGGTTCAGTCCTGAGTTGCAGAGACATATTCAAAACAAAAACCCTATCATGGTAATTTACCACAAAACTGATTCCAGCAGGGGGAAAGAGATGGTTCAGCCGGTAAGAGTGCTGGATGCACAAATGATCACCATGTAAACAACGCAGGAGTGGCTGCCTGTGTGCCAGTACCCTAGGGCTCTGGGGTTGGAGGCAGGAGGACCACTGTGGCCGGCTGGCTGTACCCAGCTCCAAGTCCAGTGAGAGAGTGATAATGGAGTCCACTCACTGTCCTTCCTTGATCTCTACATATGTGTGCACTGTCATGCAAATCTGTACACACATGTGTACATGTACCACATATGTATACACACACATACACACACACACACACACACACACACACACACACAAATGCAAAACTGAAAAAACAATTACAGAGAAAAAAACTGATATATTTCTTTTTTTAAAAAAAAGATTTATTTACTTATTATTTATACAATATTTTCCCTGCATTTATGCCTGCATACCAGAATAGGGCACCAGATCTAATTATAGATGGTTGTGAGCCACCATGTGGTTACTGGGAATTGAACTCAGGATTTCTGGAAGAGCAGCCAGTGTTTTTAACCTCTGAGTCATCTCTCTAGCCCTGATATATTTCAATAGACACAGAAAATCATTCTCTGAATTTCCATAGTCACATGTAATTTGAAGAAAACTTACAAATAAGGAAAATTACTTTACCAAAGTTTATAATAACAGTTATTTAAAAAATAAAGAAAAACTTAAACATTATCTTCAATTGAGACACATTGATTTCCATTTACAGCAGGACCAGGACAGTCTTTATCATCGCAATATTTAATAGACAACTGAAAGCTAATCTAACTGTGCTTTAAAACAAAAACAAACAAATAAACAAACAAAAATTCCCCAAACCCAGATGTACTAAAAAATTAAAAGAATGGAAGAGAGGATATACATTGTCTTTTCTGACCGATGATAGAAAAATCTCCTTAGAAAAGTCAATCAATAAAATCTTTGTTTCTCTTTTTTTGTTAGATAAATGATGTATTAACAAAACAAATAATACTTCTGTTTTACAGCAACCTTGGCCAATGTGAAAAGGTAATTTCAACAGTAATACAAAATATAAAACTTGAATGGACTTTTGTTATCTCTTGCAAAGAACACAAATGATCTAAAAGAAAAGAATGGAATATTTTGTGCTCTTAATTGGGATGAGTAGATAAAAGCTCAGTTCCCTGAAACTTAATAAATTCTATGTACTCAAAAGCAAAATTTCATTTGGATAATTTTAGAGCTCACTTTGTGGTAGTTTGAACGAGACATATCCCCTATAGACTCAAGTTTTCTTTTTCTTTCTTTTTTTTTTTTTTTTTTTTTTGGTTTTTTTGAGACAGGGTTTCTCTGTGTAGCTTTGTGCCTTTCCTGGAACTCGCTTTGGAGACCAGGCTGGCCTCGAACTCACAGAGATCCGCCTGCCTCTGCCTCCCAAGTGCTGGGATTAAAGGCGTGCGCCACCACCGCCCAGCCTAGACTCAAGTTTTCAATACTTTGTCCCCAGTTGGTGTGCTGTTTGGGGGTGTGGTTGGTGCTCTAACTTGAGAATATTAACGCATTTCCCCGTATCTGATATGCCACTATTTATCTTACTTTTTTTTTTTAATTAACAGTTGTCCATAAGGACCACCAGAGTGAATCTACTTTCCATTGGCAAGTCCTGTAGTATACCTTTACAGTTTTACCTCAAGGTATAATAATTCTGTAAGCCTGTGTTATAACTTATTTAGAAGAGATCTTTATATTCTGTCTCTTTCATAAAATATCATACTGGCCCACTATACTGATGACATTGTGTTGATTGGACCAAGTGAGCAAGAGGTAGCAACCACTCTGGACTTATTAAATAAAATGTGTATCAAAGGGTGAAAAATAAATGTAACCAAAATTCTCTGTCTCAGTGAAAATCCTAAAAGTCCAATGATATAAGGCATACAGATACAGAGATATTCCTTCTAAGATGTAAGGTGAGCTGGTAAACTTGGCCCCTCACACCATCAAGAAAGCTGCACAGCCTTCATCATCTAGTTAGATTACTGCTTACTGGCATAGCTGGTTCTCATTATTCACTGTTGAGTTACTCTACTGGAAAGGTAAAACTAGAAATGAAAGAGAACATCTTCATGACAGGTATGGAAAGGGACCTTTGAAACAATACTCAAAAGGAAAATTACTGAGGCAAAGATAGCATATTTTGTAAAACAAAAATTAATGTTTTGTTTTATTTACTATAGATTTAACGAGGAAAAAAATCATAGCCAACAGACTGGAAGGAGTGGAAGAGAAAGTGGAATTTTCAGTCAAAATGGCAAGAGCCTAACAGTAGATTCTTATCAAATTCTTGCTAATGAACAACAGCAACAAAAATAAATTAAAAATTAAGATTATGACAAAGGACGCTGGAAGGGGACATCTGTCCTTTCATTACTTCCTCCTCCCCAAAAACGTTGGAACCAATGACATAATGTCCAAATGCACGGAGAAAGAGAGATGGGAATCAAAACACTGGCATCAGTTTTGCTCATTGCATTAACAAAAATTAAAAAGCAGGAGCATTCAAGGGTTGGCCAGTGATGCCGAAGCCCTCAGTAAATTCTTTAAATATTGTGACAGCAGCAGCCATTTTGGGATCTGATCTGGCAGGGCATTCCAGAATCCATATTGTGTAGATACTGTGATAATCAATGTCATTCCTGGGCAAATTTCATTGGTGCTCTTACTCAAACGCAAAGGGGGTCAGTAGATATTCATTGGTGGGTTGTTCATGTTAGTGAGGCATTAGAGGTTATGGAAGTGAATGTGGAGTTTCATGCTGTAGAATACTGTAAATTAGATAGAGATAATAGACAGTGGTTGAGATGATACTTAAGCACATTTCTAAGGAAAGGTAAGAAGAAACAGAATTCTCATATGTTTTGCAAGAAGACACACATACAACGTATAAGGCAATGATTGTGAGTGGAGGAGAAATTGTCAATAGAAAGAAGAGAAAAAAGAGAGTACCTAGGTGAGTAGGTGAATAAATTCAGTCCATGCTGATGGTCGGACACAAGACTGAGGAGCCCAATGAAGTCAGACCTTTGCCCTTGAGGTCCTGGAATGGAGATAACATCAGGTCGAAAGCCAAGGGCAACAGGAACCCAGACTTCACATCCAACTAGTAGTAGCAGAACTGCTTTAGATGTCTACTTTGGGAACTGCTAAAATATGTGACATTTGGGGTGCTAATACCATAATGAGGACTCAGAGCAAATTAGCACATATTAAAGTAGAAGACACTAGAAAATCATGAGATATAGAAATTGGTCTAGGATTAGACATTTATCCTTGTGGTGATATTGTGTTCCCCAATATATTGTGCACTCTAATAAACTTATCTGGGGTCAGAGAACACAAGAGTCACTAGATATAGAGGCCAGAAAATGGTGGCACACACACCTTTAATCCTAGCATTCTGAAGGCAGAGATCTGTCTGTATCTCTGTGAGTTCAAAACCACACTGGAAACAGCCAGGCATGGTGACATATGCCTTTAATCCCAAGAAGTGATGGCAGGAAGCAGAAAGGTATATAAGGTGTGAGGACCAGGAACTAGAGCCTGGTTAAGCTTTTAGGCTTTTGAGCAGCAGTTCAGCTGAGATCCATTTGGATGAGGACTCAGAGGCTTCCAGTCTGAGGAAACAGGATCAGCTGAGGAGTTGGCAAGGTGAGGGTGGATGTGGCCTGTTCTGTCTCTCTGATCTTTCAGCATTCACCCCAATACCTGGCTTCAGATTTGTTTTTATTAATAAGACCTTTTAAGATTTGTGCTACATATCCTCCAGTCTCGAATTGTAAGGATGTATTGTGACCATGTGTTGTTTTTGATTAAAATTTCTAGACTCATTTTTTTTTATTTCAAGGAACTCTGTATACATTTGGAAGGAATTTGATGATGAGCATTCTTGTTAATTCTCTAGACTATGGTGTCACTGACATATTGCATGAATAACAAATTTTAAAAAGCAGCATAAGCCTTATCATCTGTACAGCCACAAGAGTACCATGGCTGTCCTGCACAGGAGAACCAAGAATAGCATCTTTCAGAAACATTTGGTTCTGGATAATCTCTGCACATTTGAAGATGAATAACCAAAGAAAAAGTGACTGGGGAGATAACTCAGTTGCCTGCTGTGTAACCATGGGGAGTTGACTTTGGATCTGCAGGACCTAAGCTACAGTCAGGTGCATCTGTAACCCCAGAGCCGGAGGAGATGGCATAGAGTGAAGATGAGAGGATTCCTGGGCCTTGCTGGCAAGCTTGTCTTGCTGAACCTGATCAGTGAGCTCAAGATTCAGTGTCAGACTATAAGGTTGACAGTGATAGAGGAATTTATCTGACCTTGACCTCTGGCATCCACATCCACAGGAGTCATGTACACATACATCTGTACAAATATGCACTTATACCTTGAATACCTTTAACACACCCCAAACCCCCGCCCTCACCAAGCAATGAAAAGAAACTTGGGGGGAGGATCCTGCAATCACTTGCCAAGAAAGAGGCCAATTAGATGAAAGATTATAAAAGATCAGCCATGTAAAATTATTTATTCAAGGAAGTACAGACAGTCATTGATAAAAAGATTATCACATAGGCTATGAACAAGAATTCTTAGAAAGAAGCTGTGACTGCAAAGGCCGGTTGATTGATTAAAGCTTCAGTGATGTGGAGAGGCTGGAATGTTGCTGGACCAGAGACTAATTGCTATTTATTTTGGGCTAGCTTTAGTTTCTTATAGCCATTTCTTGCCCATTCCTGTGTTGGATATAACATCTCATGACTAACAGACAAAATCAAATCAACAACTTCTGCTTAGCAGATGAAACCTTTAGGAATGTATTAAATTAACACATCCTTGAATTGAAGGGCTAAGAATGCTCTCAGATAGCATGTAAGACATACAGAAGAGTTCTCTTCTGTATAACCTTCCTGATGCACCCAGCAATGCATTTGAAAAGTGTCTTTATTTATGACTGTTATTGTTTTACTACTACAAAAACTCCATTAAACTGCTTCTGGGTTGTAACATGGAATTTTGGGAAACCTAAATTTGTGTTTCTGAGTCATGGTTACTAATACTTAACCCTAGAGTAAACTATCTCTTATCATCTTTGAAAAGAGAGTTGTGTTTTTATATCAATAAGATCAAATTCTATGAAATAGCACAAAAATAACCAAAAAGCAATAGGCTATCAAAAACAACAACAAACCAACCAACCAAACAAACAAAAAATGAAGAGCTGTCTTTTTCAAAAGCCCCACTAAAAGAAAATAAAATTATGATAACTAAATAGAAGCCTACTTTAGAAATGATAAAACTGACATTATAGAAATTTAAATCAGTTAAGAAAAAGAGAGAAAGAAAGAAAAAAAAGACACTGCAGAATCTTTTATTTTATTTTTTTGTTTTTGTTTTTTTTGTTTTTTTTTTTGTTTTTTTTTTGTTTTTTGTTTTTGTTTTTTTGAGACAGGGTTTCTCTGTGTAGCTTTGCGCCTTTCCTGAAACTCACTTGGTAGTCCAGGCTGGCCTCGAACTCACAGAGATCCGCCTGGCTCTGCCTCCTGAGTGCTGGGATTAAAGGCATGCGCCACCACCGCCCAGCTCCAGAATCTTTTAAAATGAACTTTAAAAACAAAAGAAAACCACAGATCAGCCTCAAACTTCCTGTTGTTTCTGATTAGGTGGAACAAAGGAAAAGCAGTGCAGGTGGAGAGGAACTGCTAATGCAACAGTGGAAACAGCCTCTCTGACAACATGAAGACAGCCCAGAGGAGCACAGGATGCAGTATGCACCAGACACCACCACAGGGCCAAGCTGGGGTGTGTTCTTAGAGCATGTCTGCTGTGGGATGGTCTGTATGTCAAATGTGTTGCTCTGATTGGTCAATAAATAAAACATTGATTGGCCAGTAGCCAGGCAGGAAGTATAGGCAGGACTAACAGAGAGGAGAATTGAGAGAACAGGAAGGTGGAGGGAGACACTGTGAGCCATCGCCATGACAAGCAACATGTAAAGATGCCAGTAAGCCATGAGCCATGTGGCAAGGTATAGATTTATAGAAATGGGTTAATTTAAGATATAAGAACAGTTAACAAGAAACTTGAGCCATTAGGCCAAACAGTTTAAATAATATAAGTGTCTGTGTGTTTATTTTATAAGTGGGCTGTTGGACTGCTGTGGCTTGGCGGGACCTGGAGAGAAAACTCTCCAGCTACACATGTCCACTTATGAGGGCTGTAAAACACTGAGCAGCATCTTTGCAGAAATTGTCATATGAAACACATGTGAAGCTGCCAGTTTACTTTTCCTTTGAGATTTTGAAAGTTAAGAAGGCTGTGTTTCTAATCTGTAACCCTGTTCCCAAATCTACACAATTCCACCAAATGTTTTATCCCAAGCAGTTTATAACTGGCCTACTTGTTATCTAGAAAAATATAAGAAAAAAAATTTATTAGCTGCAAATAGGCTTAACAGTATGTCTTTAGAAGAGATCACTAGTCAATGACATATTTTAGCTGGCTAAAATAGAAAGATAAATCATCCACAAGAGAGAAAAATGAAAACCGAAAAGTGTTTTTCTCTAGTCTCTATTTTGTCAGTGAGGTATACTCTGTGAGCTCCAGCTTCAGAGCCCATATCTCAGTTTCAAACCTGGCTTCTGTGATGGCTTCAAGGACAGTAGCTTTTCTTTTTCAGTAACTCTGAAACAGAATTACTATGAATAAGAACTGAATTAATATGTGTAAGTGTTTAGGACCAAGTCTGGTACACAGTTGGGGTTCGGTGGTATGCATCCACTGTGATTATTTGTTTATAGCTGAGCAAAAACTGCAGCAAGGTTTTCTCTTTATACAACTTACTTAAGCCAATAATCCAGGGTAATCCTCTTAATGAGATGAGAAATTAAAGTCAAACAACAATAATATTAATAGCTACATATTTATTACTTACTGCATGTAATAATTTTGTGTCTATTCATTTTACCCTCATATAATTTGAGTAATAAATCCCACTATTATTTCCATGCTTTAGATGAGAAAAATAAGACCAGAGAAATAAGTGCCCATCAAAACTCACATGGCTCACAAGTGTTGGAGTTGGGATTTGAACAGTCTTCTGTTAACTGAATAGTAATTCATTGAAGCCAATCATTAATTCTGTGTATGATTTGAGGTAAACAATATAATTTCATTGTATACTCTTTTTCTTTAAATAGCCTTGCGAAATTCAAATTGCATAAAGTATACAGTTTTATGGCAGTCCAGGTTAGAGGGAAAAAGGTATTTCAATATCCTACCATGAAGCAATTCAATTGTAGACATCTCTTATGGCATCGACTCACCTCATAACCAAGTGAACTGGCACAGCCTTTGTGATGGCACTTGTGTTCTAGTTGGCTTTCTTTTGCTGTAACAAACACCATGACCAAAATCAACTTGGGGAAGAAAGGGTTTATTTGGCCTATACCTTCCAGGCACTTTCCACTATAAAGAGAAGTCAGAGTAGAAATACAAGATAGGAACTTGGAGACAGGCACTAAAGCCAAGGACATGGAAGAGCACTGTTTATGGGCTTGCATGAGGACCAAAGTTATGTGTTAAGTTTAAATTACTGTGCTGAAGAGATGGCTAAAACAAAAATGTTTCTAACTTGTAAGGCCCACTTGCCCAAGGACAGATAACTTCCTGGAATCCTGGGGGCAGTTGTTCATGGAAGATAACAAGCTATGTGTTTTTACGTCTGTAAACAAGTTTGTTCGCCACAACTGCATAGGATGTGTTTGATCATGCATAGACTGGAGGTACAGGCAGGAAGTATGTCAGGATGTATGCTTGCTCTTGGTTGGATGAAGGTGGGAAGTATGTAGCCTTATGGGTTTTGCCATTATAAGTATCTGACTAATGCAATTTGTCTGGGAATCTCTCATATGGACCTGCCCAGTGTCCATTGTCCTGTCTAGTATTTAATAAAGCTTGCTTCAAATTCACCTCAAAAACTGTGGTAGTGGTCTTATTCTCACATGGTGGGATTAACATTTGCTTCCCATGGCTCACCGAATTGCTTTCCTATACTACCTAGGACCACCTGCCCAGACATGGCACTGCCCACAGTGGGTTAGCACCTCCTACATCCATCATCAACCAAGAATATGCACCACAGACTTATCCAAAGGCCAATCTAGTGAAAGCATTTTTCTAATTAAGGTTCCCTCTTCCCAGATAACTCCAGATAATATTCCACATCGATTTCCTTAACAGGAGAATATTATGAAAATGTTATCTGTGACTGAGGAAATGGCTCAGTGTTTAAAGCATTTGTTATGAGCATAAGGAACAGAGTTCAGATCACCAGCATGCACAGAGAAGCCAGGGTCTTTGGTGCATGCCTGTAGTCCCAGAACTGAGGAGACAGAATCAAATAGATCTGTGGAGTAAACTATCCAGTCAGCTTAGCCAAATCAGTGAATTCATTAAGAGACTTTGTGTCAAAAAATAAGGTGGAGAGCAACTACAAAAGCAAACTGACTGCACTTCAGCCTTGGACCTACACATGCATATACACACATTCACATCTGCAGAGACATGTGCTCACATCCACAGGAACACACACACAAACCACACACACACACACACACACACACACACACACACACACACACACACACACGTGTGTTAAGTTGATAAAGCATTATCCAGCACAACTTTCTACTCTGTTGTATGTATTATTCACATGCTGTCCCTCTGAGCTGACAGATGAAGTGCCCGCTGTTCAATAAATGCATGAAGAAAGGGTATTGTAACTTTAGTTAGGGACTATTGATACTATTTCAATAAACAATGCTAATTTGCATTTTCTCACAAACTTCCTGGATGCAAAGGACTTACAATTTTATGAATAAGAATCTGAGACCACGCTGGGAGTGGTGGTACATTTCCACACAGCCATGTTCCTAGCATGTGGATCAGGGCAGAAGGATCAGGCCTTCAAGACCAGCCTTGGCGACATGAGACTACATCTCAACACCCCTTTCCTACCCTGCCAAAAGGAAAGAGCCAACCGGAGACCCATACAAGTTGCAAACTTCCTAGGGATGTGGTCAACCAACTCAACACTTCAGCTTTGCTCTCCTTGTGTGTTTCCCATGAGCCTTTAATGACAGAAAATCTAATACCCACTGTCCTGAGGGAAAAACTATGTACATTATTACACAAATGGTAACACTGCTGAACTTGCACCCATGTTCATATTGCAGTACACTTCTTTTTCCACACATCAGTTCTTTAGAGAGCTATAATGGAGTTTTAGATGAAATGTTAAATTTCTCCTTTTATCAGCAGTCACACTGCTCTGTATTTACTACTTCCAGGGTGGGGAAAAAGTCATTTGCATAGCTGAGACCTTCTGCTGGGGAGAGAGGAGAGAGAGAGAGAGAGAGAGAGAGAGAGAGAGAGAGAGAGAGAGAGGAATCCTGAATCAAGCTAAGGAAATAAGGAAATTATCTTTTTATATGTATTTAAAATTAGAGTTCGACCCTAGCACTAATTCCTGGGGATCCTTTGGGTCTGTCATTTTCTTGAGATCAGAGGGACTATTCCAGGACAGCACCTGTTGCTGTCCATTGGGGAAGTAGCTGTCTCTCTTCCCTGGATTATCTGGATTGACTGTGGGTACTGTGAACATTTCTTAAAACCTTTTGGCCCTTTACTTATTTTATGAGCTTTATCACTAAGTTAGGAATTTACATGAAAGAATAAAGTTCTGAGTGAGAAACACAGATAGAGGAAGGCACTAAAGGAGGATTGCAAATCTTCAGGGACCTAACTTCAGAGACGCTCCTCATCTTCCCTGTCTTGCTACTCACTTCAGAAATCACCATCACTTGTTAAGTCAGTGCACACACAGTGCTTGAGAGCAGATTTGTAATGGCATTCATTGGAGTACACTAAGACTTCTGTCTTTTTTCTTGTGTTTATAGTTGTGGGGACCTTAGATTACACATTCTTGTGAACCTGAACTTTGGAAACAAACCCAGAGATGTCATTCATTCATTGTTTATTGCTTTTGAAAGGTTAACAGAAGTTTAGTTGCCCACGTTCAGGTACATATAAGATGAACCTAAAGTTCTCTGAATTGAAAAGATTAATTTTCCAAATTAGTTTTAGGTGATTTTGAAAGCTTGTTTAGCTGATGAAACTATTCTGAAACATTCAGAGGTTGTCTGAAGTATTCCTAAAGGGCTGGAGAATAAATATGAAAGATATTAATATGCTATACAAATATATTGGAAAATACTAGATTTCTAGAAATTTTATCAACATTCTCAAGGATATTAATGTTATACCAGAAGATTCTTCAGGGACAAAATAAGTATTAAGTATTTCTGGACTAAAGGAATTTTTCCATTAGGAAAAATGACTCTGGTATTCCATTAAGGAAAGAATGATCCATGGGGTCTGAAATATGTGTAGCTTCAGGTCTTTACCTTGAATTACAGGTTAAGCCTTCTGAGAACAATTTTAGTGCTTACTATAGCTGTTTGTCAAAGCCAATCTCAGGGGACTCGTGGAATGGACTTACGGATCATGCGGGACAAAGAGTAGCTCCAACAGGAAAGAAAAGAAACTATGAACTGATAACATGCATTTTCCTAGCCAAAATTCCACCTCATAGATTTGTATGAAGACAGTGGATATAAAACTGACAGTGACATCAGCCTCAGAATGATGAGTGTGGGCCTCCCAGGAGTCAGAGCTCAGAGACCCCCACATGCTCGAGCAGCATGCTGAATCACTTGCCTCCAGCAACTTGCTAATGGAATTTCCTTCCCTTTTGTTTTCTAGTGCTCAGTGATTTCTGGACACTGATCTAATCTTCAGGTTACTGACCACCTGACTCAGTTTGGCTCCTTACCAAGCATTCTGTCCTCTGCTGGTTACTTAACACACAGACAACTCTGCCTTAGAAACAGAAAAGCAGTCAGCATCACTGATCTCACTACTGCCAATAATGAGAGCATAATTTGAGAACAGTTTTTAATTTGGGGGAAGCTTGTACATACAGTTGTGTATATGTATGCATGTACGTGCACACACACGCACACACACACACACACACACACACACACACACACACACACACTACGGCCGAAATGAAAGGCATGTTAGAGTGTTTATATAATTCCAAATCTAGCCATTAGGAATAAAACTTCAATATTAGTGTCAGCTTGGTTTCTCCAGGTTCCATGACTCATGTATGCTGGGACTTTAGTGATAGGTAAGACTCTTTGAACATGTGTACGTATATATGCTAGGAATTTTCTACAATAGTAGGTTTCCATATGGCACTTTCAAAGGTCCTGGTATTAGTTATCCCTCCACATACTCTCCCTTCTGCCTTGACCTTCTATGCTTCATCCCATTTAATCTTTTCTGTTCCATTATCCTCTTTACCATGTGCTTTTTGTCCCCCTTTCAAAATGCTGGACATTTCTAATCCTGCTACTGAAGGAAAAAAGCAATCAATAACTTAAACCAGCTGTGAGCTACAATATTGAATAGGCTGGCAAAATCTGCCCGCCTGTGCAATAGTGGCATGGATGTTACTGGAGTAAACAATCACTTCCTGGTTTGATTTAAGGATTGCTCTACATGATGGAACTCATGCTTAGCACCATTATCAGATCCTGTGGCTGGCTAGGTCATAGGCCCTTGGGAATAACTTAAATACTGTAATTCTTTTAATTGACTGAAATATTAAACTGTCCCTAAGTTCTTATGTTGATTATACTCATAGTCTAGTGTATGTCTCACTCTTTATTGGAGAACCTTCTTTTTGCAATAAATAGTATTTAACATGGACACTCACAGTTGGTTTTAGATGCAGAGAATAAGAGTCTTTAAAGTATTTAGCCCTAAATGGGGGCATTTACATGAACTCCCTCTTTCCAAGGCTCAGGGATCATCATGGAAGAGGGTCAGAAAGATTTTAACTGCTAGTGGTGGGGGACTTTTGCAACAAAAAAAATATTTCCTGGGCATGACAGGACCACTGTATGAGCTCACAGCAGCTGTGACCCGCACAATATCAAGCCATTAAAAATTCTAGAATGGAGCTGGGAGGGGCATATGAACTATCCCCACAGGCTGGACCTATTGACACTTGGTGGCTGCAGAGAGACATAGTGAATGGAGGACTATCCATGCTCCAGTAGATGACCCTTTACTCATATACAGACAGACAGCACTATGTGGACTCAGTGTATTTTAAAAAGTAGCACATAAATTTATGAGGATAGTGGTGGGAGCATCAGGGAGGATTTGGAGGAGAGAGAATGATGGGTAGATTTTGTTAAAACATATTATAGACATGTATGAAATTCTCAAACATGAGTAAAAAAGATTAAGGGGGAACAACAGTTCCTATCTTTGAAGTCAAGTTGAAGAATGTTAAAAATATTTCCAATCATGTGTTGCCACATAATTTCCTCCTTCAGTTTGATTTCTTTTTCACTAGAAATCATTTATGAGAACCAAGTGTTTACATTTGTATGTAACAGCACAGTGCTAATTTTCTCTACAAATAAAATTGTTAGAAAAATTATAGCTAAAGTAGTAGGGATACCACATTATATATTTCTGAAATTTAGTTTCTTTTCTTCCTTATTTATAAGAGTTCTTTAAAGCTGGAATGGAATAATACACCAACTCTGATATTTGACTTTCTAACTGTATATGAAATTGAAAACATAATGCATTTCCTATAATGAATAAACAAAATTGAGAAAAAATTTCAAAATGACCTATGCTTGTGTTAGAGTTGTGCTTCCCTCTATTCCTAGAATTGATGGCTTGAAACTATTTACTCTCATCAAAGCAGAGAGTAGATGCTTTTATGGATTATTACATGAAAATTGCAATACAAATCATGTGATATCTCCCTACAAATAATTACTCAGGGGAGGGGGAGGCAGAAGTTTTCAAAACAACACAGGTTATTGCTTTTGATCTTATTGCTTAAAACACCACACACTTTGCCTGCAGGACATAGTAAAATCAATCCTAAATCAACTGAGAAACTTCCTTTCTACTGCTAGTTTTCATAGTGCTTAAAGGTGCTATGCAGAGAAATAAGACCAAAGGTCTTACTGAATGCTGGGCATTGTACGCTATAATACTGTCCTGCTAGGCAATAAGTACCCATTAGTATAGTAGTTGCATGTGTTGTGAAGTAATCAACCAGTTTTTGATTGGATTTGAGGCCTGCTCTACAGAAAGGAATCTAATACCTGGTGGTATAATCCTTCCAAACACTAGTGGCTAGTGAGGATATAGGTCCTAGGGTAGAACCTGCTATTCTTATTTTGCTTGATGGTCATGCTTTAAAATCGCTTTCTAAATATTTATTTTTATACTCATAGATGTGGATGCTCTCAACTTTTTACAGTGCTTAATAATGCAGTTAAAAAAAAAAAACTAGTCAGAGTGCTGAGAATAAGAGACATCTTTGTCAACACTTTATCTGACCATCCTCCAAGAGGAGTCCGAAAGAAAGTAGGAACTAGAGGGAAGGGAAGAGTGCTATGAAATCCTGTCTTATGTGCCATGGCCATTGCTGTCATGAACTTATGGCAGCTGTGCTTAACCTCATAAGACTTGCACAAGATCAAGTTAGCCAAGATTCCAGGGTAAATGGGGGAGGGATGTGTTCTCTTGGTCCCTTTCCTTTCTGTGGAGTTATTGGCAGTTGATACCTGCTAGGGGAGAGAGAGTAATTCCTTTTAAGAATGTTCTCATGGGCAGGTTTTCCATGCACGTATGTACAGCACTAATTGGACTTAGTGGGCTGTCCAAAAATAAAATAAGAAGTCAATGAACTGAGAGGGGACATTCTGGAGAATACACAGGAAAGAGTTGAAGGAGGAAAATGGTGAAGTAGATACGGACATATGTCATTGAATATATGCACAAAATTCTCTTGAAAAAAGAAAAATTATGATTTTAAAATCTTACTATAAGTGAAAACTAAAGTCTATGTCAGAAAGTTATAACTCATCAGGGAAAGAATTGAAAGCAAGTCTGTAAGCTAAGTGCAGTGAAAAAGGGAGTTTCACAATGACACCAAGGCCCCGATTGTAATGATTTCACAGTGTAAAATGAGAGAGGGAAAGTTCAAAAATATTACCAAGCACTTGTGAATTTCAACATGTGCTCTAATTGACTTAGTTTTGAGTGGCGTTTAATTGAAATTCATGTGTCTCAATGATGCATTTTTTTAATGACATGGATTTTTCTTGTAGTTTCCATCAAAGTACAAGTAAGCTTTTTAAGGCTCCAACCTGTATAGATTTAAATTTTTCATTTATTTCCCACTATCAAAAGCATAAATAACACTCTCCTCTCTGTTCTCCTCACAAAACTGACCTTTTATTTTAAATAAATGCTTCCCAGCAATTCAATCTGAAATCAGCATTTTAATAATAGTAAATGGTTCTCTCACATTTGTGCCATGGACTTCAAATGTGACATTTAAGTATACTTCTTACCTTTTATTTTTAAAAGAATGAAATGCCAAGTAAAGGAAGAGAACATAAGAGCAAACACCAGGAGCCCATGGGATGCTCAGCAGGTGAAGGTGCGTAACATACAAGCTTGTTGACCTGAGTTCGATCCCTGAAACCCACACAGTGGAAAGGCAAAATGAATCCTGCAGTTTGTTCTCTGTCCTCCACGTGTGTGCTCTGCACACAGACACAGACACAGACACACACGCACGCTCACAAGCACTCGCGCACACACGCGTGCACACAATTTACAAAGAAAAATAAACACCATTACCAAAAATTAAAAAGCAAATGGAACAAAATAACAAGAACCAAACAAAATTCCAGAAATATCTTCATTGGCATCAATTCATTTTTATTGAAAGCTGGACAAAATATTTGTAAAATGACTTCATTTTTCCAGTCTTGCCGAGTCCTATCATCAGGTTCATTTTTTACCTTTGTTAGATTATTAACTCACTCATATCCAGCAATTAGCAGGCCCTTAGAATATAAATAAAACAAGTATTACTGAAATATTCTGTAATTTTTCAAAGCACTCAGAACTCCATATTCACTCAGAAACACAGTTTGGTGAGTATTCAAAATAAATCACAGGTATTAAACATGCTTTACTCCTGGTGTGGTTTTTAGGAGAGAGGTGACATCTCTGGGCAGAGAAGCACTCCAGGACTAGTGTGTTATCAATTAACCTCACTTACAATGGGTCAAAGCGCAACATGTTCTACCACACTCCAGCGTACCATGGAGAAAATCTCTTTGATGTGGTAAAACTTTCTTTATAAATGTATAAATTATTTACCTTTTCTCTAGTGCATTTTCACTGAGTTCCTCAATACTTGGTGGCTTTTCCTTGTTGCAACAATATTGTGATTAGGAATAATTACAATGGTCAAAATTAGTCTAACCGGTGTCAGAGAAAAATCAACTTCCTTTTTCTTTTGTGTGTTTATACATGGTGTGGTTTACACATGTATACCTACCTGTTCATGGGCTTGCCAATGCTTTTCTGGATAGGGAGGCCAGAGACTGACGTTGGGTAAGACATTTAGATTACTTTCCATCTTACTTTGTGAGGAAGAGTCTCTCACTGGATCTAGAAATCACAGATTTGGCAATGAGCTGGGCAGCAAGTTCCAGGAACATCTGTCTCTGCTTTTGCAGTGCTAGGATCACAGAGGCATGCCACCATGTCCAGCCTCTTGGGCTGAAATTATGAACTCAGGTCTTCATGTTTGTGCAGCAATAACATTGCAGGCTGAGCCATACCCTCAGATCCTCCCTATAGCAGCCAATTACAGCATGAGCTTTCCACTAAATTATTCTAGCCTTAAGAGAAATTGGTAAAAATGAAAGGCTTTCTTAGGAGTAGCAACTGATGATGATTTTATGTGAATAGGAAAGACAACCTGATGTCAGTAGAGAATGAAGTCTCAGAGTGTCATTGTTTACTGTCTTTTCCCATGATTCTTTCAGATTTAGGAAGCATGCTGTTTATTTTACAGACTTACTGCATTTCGTCTTTATCTCCGTGTAAAGGCCATTTATTGTGTGAAAGCAAATGGTCCATAGAAAATAACTTTATGTCAAGAAGTGTTGTTTCTATGTCTCAAACTAAGAGTCAAAGAACACTATTGTAAAAATTTTAAATGGACATTGTTCACTATAGATATGCTTTAAAACAAAGGGACTCTACCCTGGAGAGAAGGTTCAGTGGATAATAACACCTGTTGCTCTGGTAGAGGACCTGGGTGCAGTTTCCAGCATCCACATGGTGGCTCACAACTGACTGTAATTCAAGGTCCAGGGATTCCAATGCCTCCTCTCATCTCCATGGACTCCTTTGCACATGTGGTGCACAGACATACATTCTGGCACACACATATACACAAAATTAGAAAAATATTTTTAAACAGAACTTTGCTATAATAAATATTCAGTAGATGTGTGTTCTACTTAATATAGAACATCAATTAAAAATTGTAAATCTGTGTTTACAAACTCTGTTTTGTTAGCACTAATTGACACCATAAAAACAAATAGTACACTAAAACTGTAATTTTTTCTTTTGAGGTAAAATTATTGATTTACTAGTTGAATAGCAAAAGTTTTCTAAGCTTTAAACTATAATTAGTAGTATGTAATGAGACCAAACTCATCAAATGTGTTTCAGGAGAAAGCATGAAGAACAGAATGGAACTTTCCCTTAAAAAAAAAAATCCAGTGAGTGAAAAAACCCTTCAATTTTGATAGCTCTGCTTCTTCTTCAAATGCATCAAGTTTATTTAACTCTTCTAGACAAGGTATCACAATGTCATTTCGACTGCCTTCAAACTCAGAGATCCACCGGCCTCTGCCTCCCAAATGCTGGAATTAATGGCATGCACCACCATGCCTGATTTCAAACACATCAGCTTATAAAAGTTATTCAGGTTATTTGAAAACCTAAGATCAAGAACCATACTGACAGAAATAGAGATCTAAATGATCAGCTGATCTGCAACATGCAATACTCTGTTTGGGCTGAGAAGATTCCAGAAGCACAAGTAAGAAATGGTAAAATCCGTCTTCCCTCCAACTTCTCGACTACTTGGCTAATTCCAGAAAGAAATGCAAGCATTTTGCAAAGTAACCTGTTACACTTCTTGCAGAATGCATGTGTAGCCTTGAGTTTAACTGTTTTCCTCTCTCCTTGGTCTTAGTCCTTTCTTTGGTGACTGGGGTTGATTGAGAAATGTCCCCCACAGGTTTGGTTCTTGAACACCTGGTCCCTACTAGGTGTCACTGTTGGAGATGTGGCACAAAAGTTGTGGATGAGGTGTATCCCTGGGCATGGGCTTTGGGAATTCATAGCCTCACTCACTTCCAGTTTTAGCTTTGCTTCATGTATGTGGTTGAAGATGTGACAGCTCAGTGCCTTGCAGCAGCTTCCATACCTGCCACTTGGTGCCATGCCTTCCCACAGTGAAGGACTTTGATTCCTCTGGAACTGTAAGCAAAATAGACTCTACAAGCAGCTATTGGCCCTGGTGTTTTAACAGTAGGAAAGTAGCTGATAGAGGGACCTTGCATTTATGGTGTCATTTAATGAATTTATCTAAGATTAGAATGTATCTGAAAACAATTACTTTTATAAATCTTGGCTGCAAGGATAAAATATCACATAAACCTTTTTAAAATGTTTAACCTGAATTATTATTATTAATCATCATCATCATCCTTTTTCTTCTCCTCCTTCTCATTCTTCTTCTTTTTTTTTTACTGTGGAATAATTCAAATTGCTCATTTGATACTTCAATATTGTCAACATTATTTACTCAGGGTTTATTTTACTTGGCCTTTGGAAATGATTGAATCAAGTTGGATATAAATTTACTTTTATTCCTTTTAATGCAAACCTTTCCTGCAAGTTCAATAGGAAAAAAAAAAAAAAAGAATCCCTTAGCAGAGAGATAATTTTTTCCATGTGTAATCAGAAATGTAAATGGAAAACATGGGCATATTTATCTTAAAAATACTAGGTTTGGGATAGATGTTACTCAGACTTTTAAAAGTTATTGAAAGAACAACTCCCTTCCATATGAAGACTATATTAAGCATATGCATATGCAAATTGCTGCTCATAAATACTATTTTGTAGCAGAACTAGATGATTGGATGTTTTATTCAATATTTTTAAAAAGTCTCTTATATCCAACAGTGAAATTACAACTTATTTTGAAAGAGACTCTGATACTTAACCTTTAATAAATCATTGAGTAACTGTGAGCAATGTATATGATTACGGGTTATGATAGTGAGTAGCAATCATAGGTTCCATTCATGTGGAACTAACTGTGAGCCATGCTTTCTTCTTAGTCCTTGACTTATTTAAATAATTGAATCTTCCAACAATGCTAAGTGCAGCAAAGCTGAGCAAGTGGCTGGGAGTCCACAGGTATAAAGTGAGGAAGCTGTGCTGTTCTTCCCTGTTTCCTTCATTTAAGTGGAAATGTATAGTTAAAGAGATGTATACTGGGATAACATTTCCTGGAGTCAGCAGTAAACAGTGTATCTATATCCTGAAGTTGATCAAATTATGCAGTACCTATTTCAAACAAATACTGATTAGGACCACTACTTACAGAAATAGTTTCGTCTTTCACTAGTCAAAAAGTATGTGTTTTTTTGTTCTGTTCTTTTAATTACTTCCTTTGTATTGCTTTTTTGATAGAATGACTTTTTATGGTGGACCATCTAAAATATAAGCAAGAACAGAGCCTACGCGGGTCTGTACCAGGTCCTCTGCATATGTATTATAGCTTTCCCCTTAATACTTTTTTACGGGGCTTGTGTGTGAATGAGTGAGTCTCTGATTTTTGTGTCTGTTCTTGATGCTCTTTTCCTTCTGTTGTGTTGCCTCGCCCAGGCTCAATGTGGTGGTTTTTGTTTTATCTTATTATATTTTATTTTGTCATGTTTGGTTGTTATCTTTTTTTTTTTTTTTTTTTTTTTTTTGGTTTTTCGAGACAGGGTTTCTCTGTGTAGCTTTGCGCCTTTTCCTGGAACTCACTTGGTAGCCCAAGCTGGCCTCGAACTCACAGAGATCCGCCTGGCTCTGCCTCCCGAGTGCTGGGATTAAAGGCGTGCGCCACCACCGCCCGGCGGTTGTTATCTTTTAGAACAAGTTCTTTTCTAATGAGAAAAAGGAGTGGATCCAGAGGGGAGGGGAGGTGGGGAGGGACTAGGAGGAGTAGAGGGAGAGGGAATTGTAATCACGATATATTGTATGAGAAAATGAATTTATTTTCGATAAACGAAAAAAATTAAAATACCATGTTGAGTATCTTTAGCAAGGACCAGGGGAGGTCTTTTTAATTCAGTTTTATAAGGAGTAGACTGTGTTATTATTGTCAACCTTTAAAGTGACCTTTGTGAGGCTCTATGCAGACGACATGCTGGCACATTGTGCTAGATTCTCTAGCGAATAAACTGGAAAAAGTTGGATAACAGCTATCAGAAGAGGTTGGTAATGGCCAAAAATGAAGTAAATGTTACGAAGCAGAGCAGGGAAGAAATATTGAGTCTGTTCAGGAGGAATTGGTGGATTGGGGAGCACCCTTCTTCCATTGAAGGGAAGCAACCTGAGCCAGGTTTAAAACAGAGGCCCCGAAAATCAGCACATACACTCCGTATCAGACATTTTTTAAAAGAAGGAAGAGGAGGGAGGACTGGAGACAGAATCTTCAAGCCACAGTGATAGAAGGAAGAGAGACACTGAAAAGCCTTTGCTTCCTACCAACAGATGGAGCAACAGCAAGATTCTAATTTAGGCGACCCTGACTGACTCAGCAGTTCAGTGCCTCCAATCCATTGAACCACAAAAGTGGTCCTGGGACCATATGCCGAAACATGACCAGCCGAATACTTACTGAATGCTGGGAAAATCCTTTGTGGTGGAGCCTAGCAGCACTCAGGGACTTGTGGAAACAGTGGGAATGAGTGTTTTTTCCTAGGGTGAAACCAGGATGGATCTGCAACTGGACTACTGAGCTGCAACCCAGAGGTGAATTTACCTGTGAAGGATTGCCTGCTGACAAGACAGTCATCCTGGGTCTACATGTAAAAGAACATGCAGGCAGCTGTGTGAAAGGCACCTGTCAGTCAAGGAAGGAACACTGACAGTTGAGATTGAAACCAGGAATCAGGAAGACAGCGATTCGACTGTACATCCCCATCCAGTTTTCCCTTCACACTTAAAATTACTTCGTCTAATGTTATCAGTTTAGTAGGGCAGCTCTGTTCTCATCCCGTGCTGCCACCACCCATAGGTTTTTTGTCTTTTGTCATTTTTCCATCTTTACCATTTTCCTTTTCCATTTGACAAGCTTTCTCAAGGAACATACGTTGCAGGCTTTCCAAGGCTTAGATTGATAGCTGGGACTTCCATCTGACCACATTTCTTTACCTCTGTTTTCATTCTACGTTTTGCCAAAACCACCTTGTTTCACTCCTCCATAGACTGCTCTCCCCTTCCACTGAATGGTCCTTTCTCTACTCTTTCTCTATCAACAGAACACTAGCCACTAACCTTGTTCTGCTTTTTTTCTTTCCACTCATAGCACAGTAATTAATATATTCAATTATAAACTATCAGTCTTCCTTTATTTTCTAAAATGAGTCACCTTTAAGGGGTGATTATTACTTACTTGACAATTACTGTATTTTTTAGTGACCTTTTTTTCCATAATGATTCTTTATTCAGTGTTCTACTCTCAGGAGAGTACTAGACATTGAATCTGATCCCCCAAACACCAGTTTAGCAGAGGAAAGTGACATCTCAACCCTTCTACAACCTAGACCCTCTTGAAGATTATAAATAATTCCATTGGGAGAAAAATAATCATTTTGAAAATCCAACCCAAGGAGCCAATCAATATCAGCAAGCAATTCCCAACTCAAAAGCACAAGGATCATAAAATTTAAGGTATTATGACTCCACCAAAGACACCAATCCTATATTAATAGCCTCCATTGACAGTGAGTTAGATGAAGTCTCAGATAACAAATTCAAAATAATGATTGAATATTTTCTTAGAAATAAAAGACAAAAATAAACGTGAATGAATTCTAAGAGAAAACAAATGGCTAGATGGAGTAAGGAAATTAATATAGGATACAAAATTTAAATTCAATAATAAGATACAAATACTAAAAAACAATCTGAAACACAGGAATTGAAGAATTCACTGTATCAAATAAAAAGCTTCATAGAAAGATTCACTGATGAATGGGTCCGGTCTTAGAGACAGAGTAAAGGAATTTGTGCATTCAGATGAATACGAGAAGATGAACAAAATATTCTATGAACAGAATATGCAAGCTCTATGGGACATTATGAAAGAGTCAAATCTAAAAATCATGAGTGTAGAAGGGGAAGAATTTCACACTAAAAGGATAGAAAAGATTTTCAGTAAAAGTATAACAGAAAATCTCCCAAATCTAGAGAAAAAGATCTTTTGAGACATTTGGAAGGCTGAACACATAAGACTATAAATGAACACCCCTTTGTGAAATTTTAGTTAAAACTCTAAATATGCAGAACAAAGTATACCGAGAGAAACACTGAATCATATATACAGGTTAGCCCATTATAATAACATTATTTTTTTCAATAGAAATTTAAAAGCTGGGAGGACTTGAAATGTTGTTTTTCAAACTCTAAAAATAACAATTGCTATAGCAGACTACTATACCCAGCAAAGCTTACATATTAATGTCAGTCAAGTTGTTGAAATTTTAGTGTTTGTTTTCCTATACCTCATTTACTTAACTAAGATTCTTGCATGACATGGTTTTTCTTGTAACCTTATGGATGTGCATCTTTCCCTTCAGTCTGAAGGACACCTTCAAGTTTCTTTTGTAGAGCTGGCTTGGTCATAATTGAAAGAGATAATTGGTCTTTTTTGAAAGAGAAAACTTTTTGTCCCAAAACAGTCTAAAGGAATGCATGGTCACTATGCCACCTTTCCAAGACATTTCAAGGTTTCCTTCAGACTGAAGGGAAAGATGCACATCTACAAGCTTACAAGAAGAAAACATGCCATGCAAGCATCATAGTTAAGTAAATGAGGTATAGGGAAACAAACACTGAAAAATTCAACACCTTGACTGACATTAATATGTACGTTTCAGTAATAACTGAGTATGCATGGTTTCAATTCCCCTAACCAAAAGACACTGACTAGCAGATTAGGTGAAAACCAAACAAACCAACAAAGCAGGATCTATCTGTATGTTGTCTCTGTAAAAGATAGACACGATGTAACAGTGAAAGGATGAAAAGGCTATTTCAAGCTAATGGGGCTAAGGAATAAGCAACTGTCTGTCAACACTATCACCATTCCAATGTCTGCCAAAGTAGACTGCAAAGCAAAATACTTGTTAAGGAAACACTTCATCAAGAAGACCTTGTAAGTTCAAACACATTGCATTGAACATGGGTGCACTCACTTTTACTAAACAAATACTACTAGATTTTGAAGATATATTTTAAAGATATAAAAGAGTGGGTGACTTCAATACAGTACTCTCATCAGTACATCTGTGGTTCTGACAAAAAATAAACAGAGAAACATGTGAGTTAAATGATATCATATACACAATGAACCTAATAGATATCTATAGAACATTCTAAGTACATCAAAATACCCATTATTCTTAGATGTACATGGAAGTTTCTCAGAAGTAGATGATACACTAGGATAAAGATCAGATCTTTAGAAAGAAAGGAAAATTGAGAGAAATTTTTGTAACTTATCTGACCATAATGGAATAAACCATAAATTAACAGTAAATAAGAGTCATGGCAGAGCATGCACAAACTTGTGGAGAATAAAAAACATTATTGAATAATGAACTAGGTATTTAAAAAAATCGAGAAGTAAATAAAAACAATTTCTAGACTCAAATGAAGATGAAAACATAATTTACAAAAATCTATTTGTTTATTTGTTTGTTTAATTGATTTTTTTCTTTGAGGCAGGATCTCACTATGTATCCTTGGCTGGCCTTGAACACTTAGAGATAAATCTGTCTCTGTCTCTTGAGTTCTGGGAGTAAAGAAGTATACCAACCATGTTTGGTACTTATTTGTTTGTTTATTTAGAGTCTACCTAAATATGTGATAAAATGAAAGCAATTTCAACAGGGAAGTTTAAAGTTAAATATGCTTACATTGAAAAATCATCTAGACTTCAAATAAAGTAATGATGGAAAAAAAACCCAAACAACCCTCCACCCCACCCCACCCCACCCCCAAAACAAACCAAAACGAAATCCTAAGAACAAACAAAACTCAAAAGCAGTATTTTGGAAGAAACAATTAAAATCAGGCAGAACAGAATTTATTGAAATGAAATAATCAAATTACCAATGAAACAAATATTTGGCTCTTTGTAAAAGATAGTCAAGATAAACAACCCTTAGCTAAGATAAGCAAAAGAAAGAAAAACCCCAAATTAGCAAAATGCTTGAGTTACTGATGATAGTTGTTGGTATAACCTGGAATTGTATGCCACTGGAGACATACATAACACATATGGTAGCAGTTCCTTTTGTGATGAATTTTACTTCCAAAAAGAAATCTCATATATTAATTTACAAGGAAATAATTTAGCAGTGTAACTCATCTATTTCATTAATATTACAAAAGTTATTTTTAGGCCTTCCTCCACACATTGTCTTATGGAAAAATTAAATTTTGTTCTGTGTCTCATTGTAATTGATTTCCATTTGTTTGTTTCATAGTCCTAATTGGACATTTATTGTGCTCTTTTTCTGAGGACAAGAAAACGTCTACATTTTTTACTATACTGAATTGTTCCAAGAAATGAAGTCAGTCCTTAGAGATACACATTCAAAAGGAAACTGGTATGAATTAGTGGAAATTATTACAACAAGGCTGAAATGGAGAAAGCTAGGTTCAATTTATTTTTGTGCAAGAATATTTATACATTTTAAAATTAATATTTGATACATTTTATAATTAACAGTAATTAATGAATTAAACTATGAGCTACAACTACATACATCACATATAAATTTCTTGATCAGTAAAATTCTGTGGTTACATCATGTTTTATGATTTTAACATCTAAAACTATTATATCAACTCTTTGACAACTTTATAGCATGTGCTTTGCTCATATTCATCTCCCTACCCCTCCCCATATCTCCTTGGTCTATCTTCGCATCCCTACCACCTCCAACTTTATGCTTACTTTTAAAAAATAACCTATAGAGTCCAATTTGTGCTGTACATATATTCCTAGGTGTGGCAGAAATTCACTGGAGTGTGGTCAACCTACCAGGGGACATACCATTAATGAAAATTGACTCTCCCTCTTGTAGCAGCTATCAATTGTCAATAGCTTCTCAACAAGGGGTGAGACTTCATGACCATTCCTCTACTCTATGATAGGATTTTGTCTGTCTTGGTCTTGCATAGAACTGCCCTATTTTAGACGAAAAACACTATTTTGATAGTTATCTACTAACTATGGCTCTTACTACCTTACTGCTCCCTCTTCTACTATGATACCAGATCCTTGGAAGGAAGGTATATGGTTCAGATATCTCCTTTAGGGCCAAGTACATCAAAGTCTCTTATTCTCTGTACACTGACCAGTTGTGAATCTCTGTGTTAGATGCTATCTACTGGGGGGAAAAAAAAGTACTTCTCTGATAAGGGTTGAGAGATGCATTAATTTGTTAGTATAGTGATAAGTCCCTAGGAGTTGGTTTAACACTTGTGCATTTATAAAAATAATAAGGGTAGGTTCCACCAACCGTTTTATGACCTGTCTAGTCATGGGTTCTTAGCCCCAATAACAGTGCTACATATGGGTTCTATCTGTAGATGGGGCCTAAAATCCAAATAAAAGTGATTGGCTACTTCCATAACATTTGTACCATTATTGCATCAGTGGGCATATCTTATGAGCCTAGTTTTTATTATAGCCCACATGGTTCACAGCTCAGCAAGATTGATGATTACTTTTCTTATCCAGTAATGTACGTAGAATCTTCCAGCACTATGACAGCTAGTCAGTAGTGATGGCACTCGAAGGTGAGTGCCAGATTGCATTCTCCATGTTGTATACCTCAAATATGACACTTGAGTATCATCAGAAACAGGGTATTACCATTAAATTATGGGGTATAACTAATATCAACATCAATAACATATAATGTTTGGAGGTCTGTGGGATGTCACTGACCAACAGCTTGAAAAAAGATAGCCTATCTAGGCACTGCACTTTTTTATCTGATCGCCTATGGTATCTAGGAGAGGTATTGTTCCCCAGTTATAGCAGAACTCCATTAAACTTCTTTTATATGTATATATATTTTATTCTAGAATAGTCCATATGACCTCTTTCAAAGGCCTTTAATATTAGTTAATCCTCTCCAAACTCTCTGCTCTACTCTGTCCTCCCATCCCCATCCCACTTAATCCAGCACTGCCTGAGTAGAGACAGGCAGATCCACAGAGCTGGCTGATAAGCTAGTCTGGCTGATTGATGAGCTCTAGGTTCAGTTAAGAGTGACAGAGGAAAACACTTAGTATTGATGTCTGGTCTCCATGTGCACACACATACACACACATAAATGAACTATAATAAAACCATTTTAGTTTGGATCTCATTCATTCAGCATTCTAAACAGGCAACTTTAGACTTGTGATTTTCTATTATTCATGATGAAGTTATTTGTGGAGCTAGGCATGGTGGTAGACACCTTTAACGCCAATATTTGGAAGTCTATGGTTTTGAGACCAGCCTGGTTTACATATTCAGTTGCAGGCCAACCACAGGTACAGAGTGAGGACCTGTCTCAAAAGCAAGCAAACAAACAGCAAGCAGACAAAAAACTGAAAACAAACAAAAATAATTATTTGTTAAGCAGCTCATTAGTGCAAACAGTCTTCAATGAAATATCTTCACAGCAGTCCACATGCGAGAAGTGTTATTCTTGCAGTGCTTAGTCAAATACAGTTGGTGTGTGACTTTTTATTAATTTTAATTTTTAAAGATTTGGTTTCATCTGTGTGTGTCATTGTGTATATGGACACTGTGTCAGGTGCCCTTGGGTGGAAGAGGGAATCATAAGTTCAGGAAGTTGAATTACGGGCAGTGTGAGTCTCCTAATGTGGGTGCTGAGAACAAACTTGGGTCCTCTGTAAGAGCAGCCATTTTTCCAGCTTCTGGCCTGTGGTTTTAAAGCTCTAATTCAGAAAGAAATGCAATTTCAAGTAACGCAGACGCAAGGGCGCAGTTTAGAAATAGCCACTGATGAAAACTCTGTCAGTTATGGAGGCATTCTGAGAAGAAAGGAAACAGGCTTACAGGTTATGATCCATTTATCCTCAAAGTTTAACCCTCAGACAGTAAGGACATTGAACTTATGGACATTGTAAGTGATGATGGGCAGCACATAGTAAGTGTTCGGTATCAACTTGAATGAATATCGTAAACTGTTTAAACACCTTTTGTCTTACGCTCCTGTACTGTGAGCATTTGGCTGGGTTTGGGCATACACAGTCTTCTGTGAAGAGCTGATGTGCCTGTACATTTCTAGTTCCTTCATGGAGAAGTGAGAGAAGTACAGGTGAAAAGAGCTCTGAGTTAGACCTCCAGAAAATGGATGGGTGCAATGATTTATTCTAAAGTTATTTGATTTATTTCCTAATTGGAATCTTAGAGTAATTCATTAGTTCTGTGCAATATGCTCATTAGAGTAATTTTAATTAGAAAGTAATTTTGTTCTGTCCGTCAGATCAACAGTGTTTTAAAATAGCTAATTATATATTCACTAGTTCATAATAAATATTTTTGAAATCTGCCTATATTTTTAATTCAGAGAAGTATTTAATTACATTCATTCCTCAATATTTAATTTGTTAGACTACTTTAAAGGAAATTAGTAATTACTTAGAACTGAACATTAAATTTTAAGGTTACTTTTACAAAAAAAAAATTGTAATACTGAAGTTAAGGCTCTGAGATCCAGAATGGTAGGCTGAAGCCAGAGAGAGGAGCTCTGAAGTGGGGAGGAGCTGAGGAGGCTCTTTCTTCACTTACTTATTAATGTTGAGACAGAGTTTCAAAGTGTTTCAAAGAGTTTCATCCCATATCCCATACTTGCTTTCACCTGGCTGTCCTGCTTCAGCCTCAATAAGCTGGTGGCCTGGACCACTGTGCCACCCATTGGATGGTAACTTATAACTCAAAATTGCCTTCATTTTACCATTATTCTTCCTTAATAACTAGCCTTCTGTTTGAGGCTCAAACACGGCATCTGATGTCCAATGATACTATCAGGACATACTAATTTGCAGGTAGAAATATTTCTCCAACCCAAAATAGTGGTTGAAAAAGTACTCTTGCTGGTGGGTGGTGGCACTCACCTTTAATCCCAGCACTTGGTAAGCAGAACCAGCCAGATCTCTGGGAGTTTGAGGCCAGCCTGGTCTACATTTCACGATTCAGGACAGGCACCAAAAACTACATAGAGAAACCCTGTCTCAAAAAACAAAAACAAAAACAAAAACAAACCAAACCAAACAAAAAAACCAGAAAAAGTACTCTCAAAGGTTAAGTATTAACAAATCAAACTGTAATGATGACAAGAAAAATTGGACGAACTCCCCTTTCTTCTTTCCTTCCTTCTATTAGTCTGTCTGTCTCTCTCTTTAAAACTTTATTTATTCTTCTATCATACAATCTACCTTGATTGACCCTAGCTTTTCCTCCCTCCACTTCTCACAGTCTCTACAACCTTTCTTCTCCTCCAGATCTACTCCCCCTAATCTTTACCCCTGTCCCCCATAACCCAGAAAAGAGCAGGCCTCCCAGGGACATCAACAAAATACAGTAAGAACCATTACAAACTCCCACATCAAGGCTGAGTGAGGCAACCAAGTAGGAGGAAAAGGGTCCCAAGAGCAGGCAAAAGTGTCAGAGACACCCCAACTCCCACTGCCAGGAATCTCCACAAACATCAAACAAATAACCATAGCATTTATGCAGAAGACCTAGTGCAGACCCATGCAGGCTCTGCTATTGTTGCTTCAGTCTCTGTGGCCCCCCATGAGCTCTGCTTAGTTGATTTCATGGTCCTAAGGGAGACTTTTTCATGTGTCCACACTCTGGTTTGTTAGTCTTTCTCTGATTTACATCAGAACAATGACTAGAGATTGTGATATACATTTGCTAAGAGGCTGGAGAGGACAGTGGACATTATTTACCACTCTGAGACCTTAATTAGGAATCTTCTCAGCTGGGTGATCACTGTAACCCGTTACTCTAGAGTGGCTTGGTCCAAAGGATTCTTCAGCTTTCTGTTCTTATACCCAATTAATGCCAGAGGTTTGGCAACTTCAGTATACTAAATACATATTTTTTGTGTGTGTGAAATGGCATAGCTGAGATCAGGATGTTGGAACTTTTAAGATCTACACGACCACAGAGACCCTTGGACCCTCAGGGGTTGAATCTAGAGAGCCCATATTCCCATGCCTTTAGAATATGGAGCTGGCTTTAGGACTCTGTACCAGTTCTCTGTTTAAATACTTACAGGGTTTTTGTTATCTGGTTCTGACTAGACAGTTATTTAAATTATAGCATGATTCAAATGAAACTTTAATGTAAGATGTCATCCGAGGACCTAAAAGGACAGCCACTTGCTTGTTAATCAAGTTTTCAGGGAGCATGGGTTTTATTCAGTCTATGTCCCAATAATGATTGTTAGGGGGATTGATGATGATCTGCACCTTGCTTTCAGCCCAATGTTTTCTATACAATTACAGTGACAGGCTACACTGTTTGTTCTTCCTGAAGGTTATTTGGTTTTTCTAAGTTACTGATGGCCATGTATGCCTAGAATAGTCAGGTAATCTTGAGTCAACTGTCAATCAGAGGACTAAGAATTAAGTTTAATTCCTTAAAGGAAGGGCTCCTAGGTAGAGAGCAGGAGAAATGTTTGGTCTGGTAAACTCAGCTGTCAGGTCAATATTCCCCAAGGAAGTTCACAGCCTTTTCCTGTTTAAGATTCTTCATCTGTAAAGTGGGTTTAATAGTGTACACTTTATGGTATTGTTTTAGAGATTTTAAAAGAACTAACACAAGCACAAATTTGTTTTATGAGACACTAATAGCAAACTACAGCCTGTTTTCATCCCTCTCTTTCTATCCCTTTTGTCTCCTTCCCCTTTCCATACCTTTTCCTCTTCCCCTTTCTCCACTCCCTTCCCTGGCTGGGAATTGAATTATATCCAGGCCTCAGGGAGTTAAGCAAACACTCAGTTACTTAGCTACGTTATAGCTCATAGCTACTGTTACTTCAATCTGCAAACATGAAGACTGAGTCTTACGCTTATGAAATTGATAGATTGTTTTCATATTAACCATTCTACTAAAACTTGGTTGGCTTTATTGAAATAGAGTAAGTTCAGCCTAACGAAGGATAACAAAATAATATTTATTTGGGGTGGACTAGTCTAACAATATAGAAAAATAGATTCAACCCATCAAAAATTTTCTCAAGTTTTATAAAATTTTGGTGTAGCAGGAATCTTAAAAGTTCTTATTAATAAAAACACACCTGGAGCCAGGTATTGGGGTGAATGCTAGAAGATCAGAGAAGCAGAACAAGCCACAGCTTCCTCACCTTGCCAATTCCTCAGCTGATCTTGTTTTCCTCAGACTGCAAGCCTCTGAGTCTTCATCCAAATAGATCTCAGCTGAACTGCTTCTCGAAAGCTTAAAAGCTTATCCAGCTAAGAGCTTCTAGTTTCTGGTCTTCACACCTTAAACACCTTTCTGTTTTCTGCCCTCACTTCCTAGGATTAAAGGCTTACTTCTTGGGATTAAAGGTGTGAATCACCATGCCTGGCTATTTCCATGTGGCCTTGAACTCCAGAGCGAGATCCATGCCTCCAGAAGGCTAGGATTAAAGGTGTGAGTGCCACCATTTTCTAGCCTCTGTATCTAGTGGCTGTTCTGTTCTCTGACCCCAGATAAGTTTTATTAGGGTGCACAATATTTTGGGGAACACAATACCACCACATTTTGGCTGTATTTTGATTTTGAATTCCCAAATTGGCTGGAAATTATATTACTTGTTTGAAATTTTTTTTAAGAGTTGTATTTATTTTTGTTTTGTGTGTATGAGTGCTTTCCCTCCATGTATGTCTGTGCACCACATGCGTGCTTGGTGCCCAAGAAGAATAGAAGAGGCATTGCATCCTCTGAAACTGGAGTTATAGATGGTTGTGAGCTGCCATGTGGGTACTGAGGCTCGAACAGCCAATACTTTTACCTAGTGAGCCATCTCACAGGCCCATTTGTTAGGAATTTTGATTGGTGATGGTAAATTTAAGATACATTGTAAGAAAGGGTCTGGATGTGGTCTTAGACTCTGGGTAATTTGGGAGATGAAGTCACTGTACAAATGTGAGGAAGAAGTTAGTGCTTCGGAGGTCAGCTCCCAGCCAACATGGTTGTATCTGCAGCCCAGTTAAAAGACTGAGAGCCACAGATACGTCTGAGATCCAGCAATGGACCCCACCTCTGTTTTAAGGAGAATCAGAATGTACTCCCTTTCCATTTTTCCTTGACATTTTAAATTTGCTAAACTATGTATAAGTAATCTGAGTATCATTGATTAAACAATCTAGTCATTGATGGGATGCATTGACTTACTTAGAGTAATTTTTTTTCCTAAAAAAATTTAGGGATAAAAAAAGACCAACAAAAATGATTTAAATTTTCCTGCTTTCGTGGAAAAAAAGATCACATTGCCTAGAGTGCTTGAGGTTCAGTTTGTCCAACATATTCCTCTCTTCTGACTGCTCTGTTTTATTGCATGCCGTTGATTTTTTTCCAGAGTTTTTGGCAAAGACTCTTTAAAGCTATATATCAAATGTTATGAATTCTTTATGTCTGTCACATATTGATGACTCAAAGAGGTGTAAAGCAGTTTACTTACAAGAGCTATCAGTGGTGCCATAGTACGAGCATAAACAAAGGAAAAGAAAAGCTCCAATATGAATGAATGTGGTATGACAAAAGACAGTAAGAGGCAAGATTCATTGCCTCATACCTCAAATTTTGTGAGTAAGAAGTTCATTGGTAGCCATGGAAGTGTTCACAAATGTTGTGTCACAAAGCAGGATTCCAGGAGTCATGAAGGACTAGATAGATTTCAGGGATGCGCTGTTGAGGCCAAGTCAAGGATGGAGCTTCTCAAACTTGGGACTTCTTCTCCAGAAAATACAGGTTGCTTCATGCAACCAACTTACCTATTACTTTAAATAAGTTATTTCAATTTGCAATTCGCTGAAACTATGGAAGAGGGGTGACTTGGCAGAGACAGCATAATCAGCTTTTTTACAAAATGACATGATTTACTTAGTTCTTTATGGTTCGTAGTGATGTTTGTGGATAGCTCCTTCTGTAATGCCTAGAACATCAGCGCTACTCTTGTTGGCTTGGATGACAATGAAAAAAATTCTTCTTTTATTTGGTTCATTTAATCAAATGATTTGTAATCTAACAAACACATTACTGAGATCAATAGAACAATTATCCAAACAAAAGAGGAAAACAGGACAGGGAATTTGAGTTCATGGAGTAATTAAGTGGGTAGATAGTTTTAGGTGGTCTATTAAAGTTAGGAAATTGTGATGAGCAGATTATAGGAGGATAATCTATATGTAAGAACAGGAAAGGATTTTTTCAGGAAAGAGAAACCAGGACTGATATGGTGGCCATCAGATGTCAAAAACAGAATCTGTCTACTTTGTACGGAGAGACTCAAAGAGGGAAGCAAAACAGAAGGTGAGGTCACTGAACAAGATCGGAAGACTACCAATGGACACTGAGCAATGGCTGGGAAGGGGTGTACTCTTGACCTTTACTAGACTGCAAATTACAGTCAAGAGTGGAAACACATTTATTTGTTCTGCTTATGTCCTATGGCTTGGAATTCAGCTGAAGGGAACATCTTGGAAAATGACAGTAGTGATATAATTTTTGAATTACCCCCTTGTCCCATTCCTTCAATTGGTTAAAACACGTAAGAGACACAGAGGAGCTGGATGTGAAACTTATTTCATAAAACAAGAAGAATGAAATGAGAGAAGCTGCACAAACACCTCATTGATAAACAACTGTCATTTTTAAAAGGGAGGAAATGTAAGAGATACATTAACCAAAAGCGGTGTTTTAGACAGTGAAATTTGACTGTGTTCTGGAAACTAAATAACATTAAATAATCTTTACTTTACTAGCTGCAATAATACCTTATGTCATGTTAAAAATCCTTATCTGTTTTATTATTTGGAAGTAATGTCATATGACATTTGAAATATGCTGCCAGGGGATCAAATTTCAATGCAACTCAAATTGATGTTAAGAACACAACACTGGCACTATATTAATGATTTTGAAACTTTCTGTTAGGATCTGATTTTCATAGCTCAACATTCTTATAAGATGTTTGAAAATGTTCGTGGTAGGCCAACTTTCCTACATTTTAATACATGAAGGTTTAAGGGCTTAAAAAAAAAACAACCTAGGGATTTGACAACTGTCTGTGGTCATCCTCTGGGATGAGCTTTATTCAAAGGAGTGTTTCCACTTAATAGAACACAGAGTTGAAATATGATTCTTCTAACACACAGGGTGCCAGTG